>NC_064472.1:5425517-5581867 GCF_023343835.1 Lagopus muta | reverse complement strand
GCTGAGATCTAAAAAGAACTTACTGCATTTTGTATTTAGATATTGAAGGTATTTTCAGGTTTTTGTTTTGATTGTTTGTTTGGTTTTGTTTCTTTAAAGCTACCACCTTTGGGGAATATACATATATATACATATACAAAGATACGTACATATATATATATATGTATGTATATATGTATGCATATATATGTATGTATATATGTATGTGTATATGCAAAAAATGCCCATAAACTTATGTATGAAAATACTTGACACATCTGAATATTTGACACCTATCACACAATTTTTTACCAGTACTTTCCTAATGGTTATATTGGGTATCTTTACTCTAGAAGGTCTAATTTTCTTTTGGAGGTTTTAGTTATATTGCATACACAAATCCCTATTACTCTGTACATAGCCATTGAGAAACATGTTTATTTTGATTGTGTTACTGTTATATATATGTGTGTTATTAGCAGATTTTGGGCTAGCTAGATATTTAACACTTTGTGAAGCTCCTTAAACTAATCTATTAGGTAATCTAGGTGATTCCAAGTTAAAGCCTACATATCCAGAGAGGTGCTGTAGGAGGAAAATCTTCCTATTAATGATCATCCTTCCAAACAAAGTATGACAAAGTAGAAGAAAAATAATGCACAGCCTAATCTCTTAGGATTTATGCCACCTTCTAACTGTGCTATTTCACACAAGCCTGAGATGGATGTCACCTCTAGTATGCCCATCCAAAAAAAGCTCTGCATCTTAGTTGTGATAAATGTAAAGAGTGTACAATTCTATTTACCTCTTATTTTACCATGCTGTGACCACTAATGTATAAATAGATTGGATATTCATTATTATTTTTAAAATTATCCAAGAACCTTAGCTCAAAGTTGCCATATCCCTATAAAGCTTTATTACTGCTATCACACAGGAGAGCCATGAGAGCAAATTAATTAATATTTGCAGAGTATCTTGCAAATGTAAAGTGCAATGTGAATATGTATCATTATTATTTATTATCCAAAAAGATATAAAGATATATGGGAGAGCCTGACTTCCTTATAAGTCATACTTCTATTGCATCAAAGTGGGCATGGAACTGCCTTAAGGCACTTGATAAAGGATGATCAAATGTTGAGAAAGCATGATCACTGAGAAAATAGTGAAGTTAAAGAGCTGAAAAAAAAACTGACGTGGAACTGGGTAAAAATCTTCAAATATTTTGGATATGGAAACAGGTAGTGAGTAATCTGTTCTCACTGTATCCATTAGATATGGCTAGACATAACAGAAAAAAAAAAAAAAAAAAAAAAAAGATATGAAGTCTTTTGTAAAAGGGAAGATAATTAATATCACATTTCTTCTCAAGGCTTAAGAATTCACTGCTGAAGTTTAATAAGCCTTACACACGTATCTGACAAGAATGACCGCTGTATTTAATTTTGCTTTTGAAAAGTTTCTGGACAATATGGATAGTTTATATCTTTCCCAGAACAATTCATTATCATTGTATGTATTGCTAGTATTTCAGAGTTTTGAATCATGCTAGGAGGTGAGATTTTAGGATAGACTGGGAGAAGGTATGCATTTCTTTACTCTCTTTTTTTGTGCTCAAAATTCTCACCCAACTTTTAATGCAAACCGTGTTTATAAGAGTGCTATTTCTCCACAGGGCCCCAATAATTTTTACTGGAAATTTGTAAGTAGAATAATTTGCTTCCTTTTTTGATCAATAGACTTCCTTTTTTCTCTTCTCAGTGTAAAGTTTTTTCACTGTTAAATATAGACAGCAAACTTGGCTTTGAAGAATAATATACTTTTTTTTTTCATAATAATGCTCATAAAAGTAATTTAGAAAGGAAAGAAATATTAAAGCTGCAAAAAGTGAGTGTTTAAGACTCCTGCAGCTTCCAAGAAAACTTGCAGCAAATATTTACCTTTATTTATTTATTTAATAGAATTGCTTTATGAATCTTAGCATAAAGAAAATAACTTTTCCCCAGTTATTTTCAATATCAGTGCTCTCAGGGTGATGTCTGCCTATTTTCCCTCCACTATCAGTACCCCTATCCCTTTCATACTATAATTCTATATTGGAAATGCTTAAAATATGTCTACAGATTGTGAATTCTAAAAATAGTTATCAGACAATACCAGCGATGCTGTCTTTCCCCATATTTACTGCTGAACAATTACTTGAGAAGTTAATAAACATTATTTTAGAAGAACAAAAAAAAAAAAACAAAGATAAATGTGAAAAGGGTAGAAAACGAATTGGACTTAGTAATACGTTCTTTCAAATGTACATGAATCTAAGAAGCACCTTTTCCTTGTTAAGTATATATATGTGTGTGTTTGTAGCATTTTTTCCTTCTAAGATAACAATTATAATTATTTAGTTAGCTGCACACTATGTGATTGTTGACAAACAAAAAAGAGAAGGAAAAGGAAAAGGAAAAGGAATAACTTCATACTTCACAGAGAAAAGGTGTTAACAAAAATGAAATATGATGTAACTATTTGTACTGCCTTTACAGAACATCCACACTGGCTGCAGTGTGGGGTGTAGCCACACAGACCACTGCCATTTTTGAAAAGAAGAGAAAAAGAGAGGGGAAGGGGAGGGGAGGGGAGGGGAGGGGAGGGGAAGGAAAAAAGAGGAAAAAGGAAAAAAGGGGGAAAAAAAAGGAAAAAAAAAGGAAAAATGGAAAGGGAAAGAAAGAGGAAAAGAAAATACAAAAGGAAAAGGAAAAGAAAAAGAAAAAGAAAAAGAAAAAGAAAAAGAAAAAGAAAAAGAAAAAGAAAAAGAAAAAGAAAAAGAAAAAGAAAAAAGAAAAAAATAGAGAAAAGAGAAAGAGAAAATAGAATTAATTCCTGCTCAGGAAGGTAATCTTTCATGAAAGTAAGTTTCATCGTGTCATCTGCTAGCCTGATCAAAAGATTTTAATAATTACACTTCTTATTGAAGCATCTGTTTCCTTACTTGTTCATGATGAAAGAGTTCAAGTGCCTTTTTTATTTAATGCCTGCTGGGCTTGCTTTCTTTTTTCCTTTCTTTCGTTCTTGTCTATAGTTCCTTCAAATTAAGTTGTTCCTTGCAGTTAATTTTCTGTGAAAGGTAATCTTCATCTCAAACCACTCTTCTGGCAACATCAGCATTTGATACAGTAAATAAATTTTCAGTTATCTTCATATTCTATGACTACCAAGTATTGTCCCACCTCAAAATCTGGTCAGGTATTAAAGACTACTGGGAACTAAATGATCCAAGATCAGAAGCTTTGAATTCCACAATAAATTATACAAAAGAGGCACTTGAAGGGATTTGTAACTGATTTTGCCACTCAGAATGCCTCCATTTCAATTAGAGGTAACCAAGAGGCATGACACTGAAGAGCAAAACTAATAATTTTTGCTGATGTCAAGAAAGGTTATGAGAGGTAAGAGGATAGAAGCAACGACTTTATAAAATGTGTGTAATACAAGTCCCTTTGTCTCCGCTTTCAGTCCTTGAAGGGAAGAATGGCCATTTCCATCGTTTCCACTCCTCAGTTTCCACTCAGTTGGGGAGTTATCCTTCTCACGATGGAATAATTTCAGTTCCAGGAAAACTCTAATGGAAGCAAAAATGTATTTTTTTCATTGAGTACAGTTTTAAAACAATGACTGATTGGTTTCCTCATCATGGTTTGCATCCTAAAATACATGTGATGAAAATATGTACCTTCAAACAGACCAAACGCAGTATTTACAGTTCCTCAGAGAAACAACAGAAACAATTTTGGTAACCACTGTCCAGTTCAGCCCAGTTTTGATAGCTCTAACTCCCAAACACTTGGGACTTTCTGACCCATGCAATATTTCCCCACAATCCTCTCTGCCACAAATGCACCTGGTACTGAGGAGAACACAAATCCTGTCCTCCTGCTCTCTCTTACAGATAAGTCCTGTTCAGCTCAACACCCTCTGACTTTTACAGCACCATAAATTTATACCTCTTTTTAATAGCCTTAGTTGAGTTGTCTGTGTTGGATGATGGCAGGTATAAAAAATAAGCTGACTGTTCTTGTTCCATTTACAGCTAAATTACCATTAAAAAAAAAAAAAAATCTTCAGAGGAAATGAATAGGCCAGACAGGCATGATTTGTGTTACCACATACAACTGATTAGACCATGCTAGTGTAAATGATTACAGTCACTCTGTAGTCACTAGATCAATGACAATTTACTTCAATGGAAAGCCCGTTCATGGAAATCTGTCTAATTTTGTGCCTATTGAACCAACCTTCCTTCCTTCCTTCCTTCCTTCCTTCCTTCCTTCCTTCCTTCCTTCCTTCCTTCCTTCCTTCCTTCCTTCCTTCCTTCCTTCCTTCCTTCCTTCCTTCCTTCCTTCCTTCCTTCCTTCCTCCCTTCCTTCCTCCCTTCCTTCCTCCCTCCCTTCCTCCCTTCCTCCCTCCCTCCCTCCCTCCCTCCCTCCCTCCCTCCCTCCCTCCCTCCCTCCCTCCCTCCCTCCCTCCCTCCCTCCCTCCCTCCCTCCCTCCCTCCCTCCCTCCCTCCCTCCCTCCCTCCCTTCCTCCCTTCCTCCCTTCCTCCCTTCCTCCCTTCCTCCCTTCCTCCCTTCCTCCCTTCCTTCCTTCCTTCCTTCCTTCCTTCCTTCCTTCCTTCCTTCCTTCCTTCCTTCCTTCCTTCCTTCCTTCCTTCCTTCCTTCCTTCCTTCCTTCCTTCCTTCCTTCCTTCCTTCCTTCCTTCCTTCCTTCCTTCCTTCCTTCCTTCCTTCCTTCCTTCCTTCCTTCCTTCCTTCCTTCCTTCCTTCCTTCCTTCCTTTCTTATGTCAATTGGTCAAAATATTTAAAGTACATTTTATGTCCTCAAAACTCAAAGCTGAAGGAATTTGCTTCCATTATCATGAAATCAAATTATTCTCTTTTCTTCTTATGTCCGTGCTTATAAAGAAACAAATTTTCTGTTAAAAAAATAATCCTATAGTGAGTAAGGAGACAGTCTATGATTACTAAAAAGACAGAGGAGTAATAAGAAAAGTGAGAACGTAAAGTCAATCATTATTTGATGACAGACAAGATTCTGCATAGAAACTTCAGTATTTGAGAATTCTTCTGTAGCATCATCACACACACAACTGTTTCTACGAAAAAGTCTGAAGAAATATCTCAGTCTTTGGAAGCTAATTGAGTGACAGAATCAAAGAATGGTGTGGGTTGAAAAAGACCACAGTCATCATCCAGTTTTACCCCCCCCACACTATGTGCAGGGTCACCAACCACCAGACCAGGGTGTCCAGAGCCACATCCATCCTATGTATATGTTCCTTTCAAATAGTTGAAGGCCACAATGGGGTCTTCCCAGAGCCTTATCTTCTCCAAGCTAAAAGCCTAGTTCCCTCAAGCTTTCTTCATAGGAGAGGTGCTCCAGCCCTCTGATCATCTTAGTGGTCCTCCTCTGGACTCATTCCAAGAGCTCTGTGTCTTTCTATTACTGGGGACCCAGGCCTGAACGCAATACTCCAGATGGGGCCTCACAAGAGCTGAGTACATGAGGACAATCACCTCCCTCTCCCTGCTGGCCACTTGTCTTTTAATGGAACCCAGAACACAGCTGGCCTTCCAGGTGCACACTGCTGGCTCATGTCCAGCTTCTCATTTACCAGCACCCCTAAGTCCTTCTCTGTAGGGCTACTCTCAAGGGGTTCTTCTCCCAGTTTGTACAAATACCTGGGATTCCCCTGGCCTAAGTGCAGCACCCTGCATTTGGTCTTATTGAACTCCATTAGGTTTCATGAGCGCATTTCTCCAGCCTATCCAAGTCCCTCTGGATTATCTTCCCTTCCTTTCAGTATATCGACTGCACTGCTCAGCTTGGTGTCATTTGCAAATCTGGTGACGGTGCACTCAAATGGCTTTGCAGGAAATAGTTTGGTTCCTGGAAAAATCACTTAATCTGATTTTAAATATTAAACAGTTTAAAGAGTTGATCTCTGCTAATCCAGAGTGGTTCCTTAGGGAGTGTCCATCTGAGGAGTGTGGAAAGCAAATCAGAGGGGAACATCATTTCCAACAAAGAGTGAAGGTGACAAGTACTAGGAGCACAATTCCAAGGGTGTAGGATGCAACTGAAACTATTTTTCTTCTTTTCCTCATGGTATATTCTGTTTTAACTGGCTAAAATAAATTATTTTTGTTATTTGTTTAAATTACTTTTCTAATAAAACAACTTTTTTTTTTTTTTTTTTTTTTTTTCTGGGAATTTCTTGTACAGACTAAGATACAATTTGCCTTCCTGTAAACATCTGTGATATAGATGTCTGCACATGAGCAAATACCTCTGGTATTCCCAGTGAACCAAATGTTTTGCTTATCTGATTTTTGTTTGATTTTTAAAACAAACCGAAGTTTCAGTTTCAATTCATTTGACCTTGATGACAACTTTGTTGTTAAACTTTGCAAAGCTAACTATGGTTTTGTACCTGTGTTATTAAACCTTACATAAATACCACAGAGCACATGAAAAGAATAATAATAAATTAAAAAAAAAAAAAAAAAAAAGCCATAAGTTGATGTCATGTTTTCCTGAATTTGGGCCATATTCAAGCTCAGATCATTGCCACATGCCACTGTGCCATTCAGTCCCCTACTCACACAACTACTGCAAATGGTATCATTTTGCAACTAATTTACTCGCTTAGTTTTGGCCATTAGTCATTCCCAATATCCTCAATCTGCAGGTAATTTTCCACATTATTAGTTACCCACCTGTCTTATTAAACTGGACTTTCTGAAACCCTGTGTGTCTACATTTTCTGCACTTTTAGATCAAGCAAATAATTGCCTGTACCTGGATGGAAGGATTTAATAGGAAGATTATAGCTGATTCCAAAAGTTAATAGCTATAGCATCTGCTTTCTCTTTTTAACATTAAAACGATAAATTCTGTGTTCATGAAGTAAAGAGAAAAAAAGTGAAAACAGAAATCTTATCATTTCTAGGTCAGGTTAAATATAAATGAGCAGAATGTAGGTTTTTCTTTTTTCCACTTAATATATCAATATCACGACCCAAAGGGATCAATCTTTATCACATTAAGAGAAAGAATTCCTCACTGCCAAGGCAGGGCCTGGCTTCCTTCTCACTAAGAATGCCAAGTGTGTTGCATTATGCAAAAATCTTAGGTATCGTCTGTTGCTCTTTATGATAGAGTATGGCTGTTTTGAGGTGTCTGAACACATTTCTATTCAGACCTCTACAAAACCATCTGCATGGGAGAGTAAATTTGGGAATATTATTTTCCAAATCAGCTCAGAAGATAAAGTGAGGGATAGGAATGGGTAGGCTGGGGATGAAGAAGGAAAGAGAGAAAGTGAAAAGAAGAATCTGGGGACTTGGTGCCCAGATCTGGGGTGCTGAAGGCTGTGTTAGCCATGGGCACAAGGCTTAAACCTACTTTGCACATAAACTGACACACTTAAAGAAAGATACACATCTTTAGCAGATGCATTTTCCTTGCTAGGCAAATAAAAACATTTTTGTTGCTTAAGTTCACCTACATTCAAAACAAAATTCATAAGAGCTATTAAAGAGAAATAACAGACTTGAGCTCCAGCTTGCATGAATCATTAGTCTTTATGGATTCAAAATCCAAATCCAAGTGCTGAAGGCCATACAACCCGCCCTGGAGGTAGAGTGCTTTGAAAAAGAGTTGAGTATCACAGGCATATTTGTGGGCAGTGCAATTAACCTACCCAAGGGAAACTCTCTTTGGGGATACATTCATTCTCTCAGTCTTTAAAATTCATTGAATATGGAAGCAGCAGAAATGGAGGAAACTATGAAGTCCTGTTGCTTTGCTTGAACTGGGTTTAAACTTAATATTTATGTTTTTTAAGTTGTTTCAGAGGATATAGTTTCATTAAATAAATTGAAAAACATCTTGAAACTTCTCAGTGAGCTCAGAGATAGAAGAAATATTCTGTCTTCCCACCTTAGTCTTTTTATTCCCTCCTAAAAGTTAGGCTGGCCTAGAAACCAACATGCGATTCATCTCCAAACCTGCAATATGGGCTCTGCTGCTCCTTGAGTGATGCAGCAGTGGCCTTCCTTAAGTCCATGTCAACTGAATGTGTTGGAACAGCTCATTCATTCATCTGTCCTCTGGTCCAAGAGTTTTCTTCATATATTGACAAAGAACATGCAGATCTACCTAGCAGGCAATGAAATAAACAAGACTGTAGCAACCACTAATACAGGAACATAATTTATTTTATATTATGCATCTGACCCACCTGAAATCTGTGCCTATCAACTTCAACACTGAGATTTTACCGGCTAGCTGTCATCACTGCACTTCAGGCATTTCCCCACATTAGTTTATATGTAGCTTCAATATGTTAGAAACAGTTAAACAGATAATTTGGATTTGAACAACTCAAAACAGAATTTCAGGCATCAGCATTTCTTCTCCCGCTCTGTCACTGGAATGCTTCTGTGCTGATTTCAATTCCTTCTTTTGTTTTCACCTCACTTCACAAAAAGACTTAAATGAGTCTGTCCTAAACAGCTGTTATGACACACCATTAAATCCTGACATCTTTTCAACTGATAGTGAAATTCTTACTCAGTTATTTTCAGTTGTAGACAAGAACCTGTAAGTTTTGGTACTTTTATCAGAAGTTTAAGCATTTTGCTCCTTATACGAACTGAATTTGGCTAACTGTAAAACATGTGTAATGCTATTAATATACTTCTTCACTGTTTAGTGAGTACTATGTAATTACTATTCCTGTATTTTTTCAAGGAATTTTTATTATTATTATTATTATTGTTGTTAATTTGTATTTGTATCATATTTGAAGCTCCATGGACTAATCACTATAAACTTCCACATTCCTCTCTCCTTGATTTCTCCTCTTCTTAACACAGCGTATTTTCCTTTGTAGGTAAATTTCATGTCTTTTTTTTTTTTTTTTTTTTTTTGTTTGTTTGTTTTGTTTTTGTTTTTGTTTTTCCTATCTAGATATTACTTATTTTTTAAATACTATTATTAAATTGTTTATTTTAATGTGGATATAGAAAAGACAGAATGATTAAGGAAAAATGACTCTTCCCATGTTAGATTTTTTGCTTTTAACAGGATTGTATTTAATAGTCTACCTTGATTTCAGCAAGGCTTTTGATATTGTCCCCCATGACATCCTTATAACAAAGCTGAGGAAGTGTGGGATAGATGAGTGGACAGTGAGGTGGGCTGAGAACTGGCTGACTGGCAGAGCGCAGAGGGTCATTGTTGGTGGTGCAGAGTCCGGTTGGAGGCCTGTAACTAGCGGGGCTGCTCAGGGGTCTGTGCTGGGTCCGGTCTTGTTCAACATCTTCATCAATGACCTTGATGAGGGGATAATGGCCACCCTCAGCAAGTTTGTGATGATACGAAGTTGGGAGGATTGGCTGACACACCTGAAGGCCGTGTTGCCATTCAGTGAGACCTGGACAGGCTGGAGAGCTGGGCAGAAAAAAAACAGATGAGATTTAACAAAAGCAAGTGTGGAGTCTTGCATCTGGGGAGGAATAATTGCATGCACCAGTACAGGTTGGGGGATGAGCTGCTGGAGAGGAGCTCTGCGGAGAGGGACCTGGGTGTCCTGGTGGATGACAGGTTGGCCATGAGCCAGCAGTGTGCTCTTGTGGCCAAGAGGGCCAATGGCATCCTGGGATGCATTAAAAAGAGCGTGGCCAGCAGGTCGAGGGAGGTGATCGTCCCCCTCTACTCTGCCCTGGTAAGGCCTCATCTAGAGTATTGTGTCCAGTTCTGGGCTCCCCAGCACAAAAAAGACAGGGATCTCTTGGAAAAAGTCCAACGGAGGGCCACAAAGATGGTGAAGGGCTTGGAGCATCTCTCCTATGAAGAAAAGCTGAATGAACTGGGTCTGTTCAGCCTTGAGAAAAGAAGACTGAGAGGGGACCTGATCCAGGTCTGTAAATATCTAAGGTGTGGGGGGTAGAATGGCAAGGCTGGACTCTTTTCAGTGGTGAGTGGAGACAAAACAAGGGGAAACGGACATAAGCTGCAGCATAGGAATTTCTGCACAAATGTGCGCAAGAACTTCTTTACAGTGAGGTGACAGAGCACTGGAACAGGCTGCCCAGGGAGGTGGTGGAGTCTCCTTCTCTGGAGATGTTCAAGACCTGCCTGGATGCCTACCTGTGCGACCTGGTGTAGGGAACCTGCTTTGGCAGGGGGGTTGGACTCAATGATCTCTGGAGGTCCCTTCCAACCCCTACAATTCTGTGATTCTGTGATTGCTTGGGATGGGTGATGTGCAATGAAAGGAATTCCCCAAATTAACAACAGCTGTACCAACTGTCAGTTGAAGTATTTGAAAATTCAAGTCATATTCATAGCATTTTTTTTGAACTCTAAAATATTCAATTTGGAAATGGCATTGTGCTCATCTACTGGCAAATTCTGGGCCTTATTGATTATGTTTTCTTACTACACATTGCCAAAACATAAAAATGGTATTTTACTGAGAAGTTCTTTCTTCTGCAGTAGACAATTTGACTAGAGGATCTAAAGGCTTCTACAAATTTAGCAGAAAAAAAAAAAAAAAAAAAAAAGGCACATCCCACAGATAAATCTCTACTGTTATTTACCATTGCTATTTTCACTCAGAGGTTCCACAAATAATGAAATTTCGAATACTCGATATGCTTCATCAAACAGAGTTTATTAGAGTTTGTTAGCATTTTTTGTTTTGTTTTGTTTTTACCCCTCCAAATTTGAGCCATTTATTTCTCTCCTTCCCCTCCAAGAACTTCTACAAACATTACATTTACTCCCCCATCCTACAAATAGCAAAGTTACCTTTTATTTATGAGTGATCATTTTTTCTTGTCTATATTTTGACAAATAACATGACAGAAAATGATTAAGGGTCTCATTTTACAATGTGACTTGTATGTTATTTATTGTCAAAATAAAAGTCACTTTGTGAACTGAAGTTTTTAATCATTTTTCCCCTTTCAGGAAATAAGTTTGTTGAAAACTGATGATATTTGACTATGTTCTTTTTGTAATGCCAACTATATCCCTGTAACGAGTTTATCACTACTTATTCCATTTCGGTATAATTACCCAAATACACTATTGTTTAATTATTTTCCATTTTAACACCTTTTTCTTTTCCACATGATGTTAGTATAAGTACCCTGACCATGCACATAACGGAAAAATAATAGGATATTCAAATTTTTTTCAAAATATTTTCCTTTCTTCTTATTCAGATTACGTTCAGAGATTGAACTCCATTCAGCAAAAAACATCATGAAGATCCTAATTTCTTTGCAAGTTAGATGCTAAAGCATCTCTGTTTTCAAGACTTACTTTGGAGATTACCTTTTCTTTACCCCAGCTTCACAGCTGCAGGTAAATAACAAATTTTTTCATCGCTATTTAACATTCCACCTATCTTTTAAGAAAAAAAGTAGTAATAATTGTTATTGGAGTCCCACTCTATTACAGAAAGAAAAACATGGACTTACAGAAGATGACCTAGAATTTGGTTTTGGCCTAGTAAGCTTTAGTTGCTTTTTAAATCACAGAATCATTTCAACTGGAAAGGGAACTAAAAAGTCATCTGGTCCAACTGCCTGCTGTGAACAGGGACACCTGCAGCTATATGGGGCTTCTTAGAGCCCCATCTAGACTAACCTTGAATGTCTCTAAGGATGGGATAAGCGCTACCTCTCTGAGCAACATATTCTAGCACCTCACCACCATTACTGAGTACTGAGTTGTGAACAAGTGAAAAGCTGAGTATAGAAATATTTTTGTGACCGTAGATGATCATATTTGAAGAGAGCATATAAAGAAGAGGGGGAAATGACTATTTATGAGGGTGGATAGTGAAAAGGTGGAAAGGGGAAATGGTTTTAAACTAAGACGGGAGATTTCGGTTAGATATTAGGAGCAAGTTTTTCACACAGAGGGTGGTGACACACTGGAACCGGTTGCCCAAAGAGGTTGTGGATGCCCCATCTCTGGAGGCATTGAAGGGCAGGCTAGATGTGGCTCTGGAAATAGTAGGGGGGTTGAAACTAGTTGATCATTGTGGTCCTTTTCAACCCAGACTATTCTATGACTCTATGATTCTATGATTCTACGGTCATGAAAATATTTGCATACTCAGCTTTTCACTAAAACACTGCTCTGAAAATTTGAATTCAGATGTGAGTGTGTAACATTGTTCAGGTACATCTACAGATGATTTTTTGAATGCTTCTCAGATATGTATCCCAGAGCAATTTGCAAATGCCCTTGAACTCATCCCATCTCCACTCAGGAAAGGCAATGGTGTGATATTATTTAGAACAATTGATACGAGGTAAATCAGTAACATAATGAGAAGTCAATAAGTAGTCCTGGATTCCCACCTTATTTGAGTGAGCTATAAACACTTTGTGGCTATAACCAAGAAAGAGGGTTATATGTAATATTTAAAGCCAACTTATTTTAATAAGTTACCGAATAGGAAAATCAAGTCAGAACTGCTCTTGCTACTTATGAGGTATTCTGGACAGACATAACTGTATTGTCAGATTACATGATTTCAAGAACCGTGAGAATAAAAATTGCCAGTTGTACCACTATAATAGCACAGATGCTGCCATTCTGATGTCAATAATCGCATTAACACTTAGCTCTGTCAAAGCTTGGACTTTTAATTCTTCACTTGCTTTAAACATTAGGATGTAAAAAGACCAATTTTTATAGCAGAACACAAATATTTTGATGTCACAACAGTTCACTTGTAGTCCAGATGACTCCATGTCCTTTTCTCAAAGAGATGAGAGGGAAAGTCTAATGGAGTGAGAACCATAAAGATGAGGGAATGCTTTCTGGGCTAAAATGAGTTGCTGAACACAAGCTCTAGGAGCTGAGAATGACCCTAACACAACAGGCAGCCAGTGAAAGTCATTTTTGTAAGAAAAAGGGGAAGGTAAGGGACAATTTAAAGACTTTAACATAAAGACTTGCAGTTCCCAAATCTAAATTTAATTACCTGCCTGCATTCACTATCCTGTAAACTCATTTCCGAAAACAGACTTGCAGCAGGGAAAATGGAGCATCAGTGGTAAGGAGAGGACTCAGTAATTTTTACTTTCAGGTTAGTATCAACAGCAATAGTCACAGTGCAAACTCTAGCTAATTCACTGCACATCTTATTTTTCCCAGTTGTAGAGTTACAGTTGAGGAAAATGGTGAGCTCAGGTAGTGTTCTAAAAATGCTAGCTTTTCAGTTGTTTGAATCCATGCAAATTATTTTGATTATTCAGAGTTTGGACCACATTTGTACCACATTTCATGTTTTGCACTAATTATTTCTAACTGACCACTAAGCAGACATTTATTTTTATCTTATTATATCTTATCTTATCCTGCATTTGATCTGCAGTAGTTACAGACATTATTTCCCTCCTCATATCTGGGCAGCTCTTTCTTGCTTCAACTAGTGATCATGTCAGCCTCAGGAGGAAAGAAGTACATGTGTAGGTCACAGAGATCAGAAAAGAAAGAATTTAGGCAGCAAGACCCTGATGCAAAACATCTAAAGAGAGATGATCTGAAATTGCCATGTGGGACTCTGAGCGCTAGTGTGTTAACTAGAAGCTCACAAGCTTTGCCTGCTCCTCTGTTACTGCTCTGGTTTGACAGGATTGGCAAAAGAAGGTTTTTGAAACTGTCAAACTGGCATGTTTGATGATGCCAGGTTCTTTTCAACTCCTTTGGCATTGTCATTTTTTTCATGCAGTAAAAGCTTGTTATCCACTCACAAACAGTTCTGTTTCAAATCTCCTTGCTCTGTTTCCACTGCTGATTTCTGTATTTTCCCAATAATTCACCACCAAGCACAGAAAGTCTTAGACTGCTGGGCTCCTGTGGCTTACTTTTTGTTCTCTCCCTTCCATTTCAGAAGTTCCTAAGCTTAGTATTTTCCTTCCTTCATTTTTCCATTTAAGAACAAAAAAACAAAGAGAGATTGTTTAGCTAGATATTTACAGCAAATGATTCATGTAGGGAATCAGACAATACTAGATCCTTTCAACAATGCTGTGGAACTCATATAATGCTGATTTAATAAAGCACACTAGCTTGACAAAAGAGTACATAATGAAGAATAGCATTGACCAAGTGAGTTCACATACTGAAGCACAACACAGATGTCAATATCTCTGTAATACATTTTCATACATAACACAGGAAGTGGGAAAATACCTATATACATGGCATGAAGTGAAACTTCGTGTGGCCAATGTGGACACAGTGCAAGAACTGGTTCCTATCATTTTTCAGGTCATCTGATCTCATGTAATCTGTTCTGTCCCACTGTTGTGCCTTGCTTTTGGTGTCTGAGCAGCAGACCTCTGCATGGAATATTATGAGACTGCTGTGGTAGTAGTAAAGTATGAAAAATGTACAACAAAGGATGCAAAAGGAGTCATAAAATAACTTACATAGCAGCAACACAGCTTTAGCCATGATGGAATTGCCTCATTATATTCACTGCTGTGTATGAGTGAAAGCTCTCTGTTATGTCCCTCTGAATGACAAAAAGTGATTTTTTCATTTGGAGACTGTCTAGAACATCTAAGCTGGAAAGTCTTTGCGAGGAGTTGTAAAGTGCAAAGCTGGGAAATGAGGGACACAGATTTTCTGGCTTTTTTTTCATTAAAACAGCTCTTGCTCTTTTACTATATGAACTGCTTCACTTGTACTTAAGACATTTGATGTTTTTGTGTGTGACATGGCTACCTTCAAAGTCCCAGGCTTTGGGTGAAACTGGGTCTAGAGGAAACTTCATTTACTGGTGATGAGCTGTGTAATGTTTTCTCCATATCTGGGTCTCTGAAAAAGAATATATTGTCTGTTCAAAGAAGATATCTAAATTTTGAATTTTCTTGTTTAGCTGAAGAGGAAACATATCTGCATGAAGTGGGATAAGGCTCTGTGAACTGTATGGTTTCTAGAACCAATATTTCTGCGACAATATTTATAAGATTTAGGCTCTTATTTCTTGTCCAGACTTACTAGCTTAAATCCATCATCATTACATTCATCTATCTTCAATTTTTTACATATTTTATATCATTTTAATTTTATAGAGACTGAAAATACTACGAAGTTTTTGTTTGTTTGCTTGTTTGTTTTTAGTTAGTTAGACATTACTGAAGACTTAAAGACTTAAGGATGATTCTACAAACTATAGAATTGCCTGTATGTAAAAGCAGTGTAAAGTAAACTAGAAGATGAGCAGTACATAATGATTGTATCATATTGAGGACCAAATCTGTCCCTTGTAACAGTGACATCTCAGCGTAGTATTATAATTTGGCTTCACTGTGGTACAGTAACCACAAAATTCAACTGATGTGCCAAAGTTCAAGTCTTTACCACATCTCAAGCATGAGCTAATTTAACTGGTGGTTTCCAGGTTTGATGTCAAATACACAAGCTCACTGCATGTTTTCTTTTTCTTGTCTTGAAATTTAGAGTGAAGATTTGACTTTTCTTTAAGACAACTTAGCTTACTACTACTTAAAAAGACACAGTTTAATTGCCTGTTTATGTATGCATGTATATATGTGCATGTACTATACGGAAAAAATTGTGTATGTGGATCTCTAAATGTAACCATTTCCACTTGAATTTATTTTAACATGAGATCTCCCAGAAGCAATGTTAACTTGCAGTAGTTAGTTTTTAAAATCAAAGTACCACATTTAAACATAACAGAGAATGTTCTCAACTACCTTTCAGATCCCATTCTGTAATGCTGCTGAAATTATCCTTACATCTCGTGCACGCATGTAAGCTTTCCTTGAGATCCATTCAACTTTCTTAATGGCCAATCTTAAATTTATGAGGTATTCCTTTTTGATCAAGTGCTTAAAAAACAAATAGACAAAAACTGTAGAACTCCCCTCCGCACATACACAGCAACAGTTAAAAAAGTGTAAGCTTGTCCTTTTGCAAAGATTGCAAAGAATTTTGTGGAGGAAGTATAAAAAAGATGAAAACATGAAAACATGAGGCAAAAATAAAAAAGAACAATGGAAATGAGATGTTTAGAAGTTCCTGCAAATTATACCAATGAAAAACTCCAGCACATAGGATCACAATTATAGAATCATAGAGTCATAGAAAGGTCTGGATGAAAAGGACCTATTAGCTGTGGTAAATCTTTCATCAGTCTCGTATCAGTGATTGAAGTACACAGGATGTTCCATAATGCTTCCCAAAATGCTCCTGCATTTAGTGATTACCTATGCTTCTGGTGGTCTGGTTAGCAGTCCATGAGGGTGGACCAACAGCTGATTCATCATCTTTGTATTGATGAAGGCATGACTGGTAAAGTGATAGGAGATCTATGAAATGGGATAGGAAGTTCTGCTCCTTGCATCTTTTCTACATCTCGTTCCTGCTCCTTGCATCTTTTCTACATCTCGTTCCTGCTCTCATCTGTGGAATCCTACACCAAGATTCTGCAATCTCTGATTCACAGCAAAATCCCATGCTAGTAATGGGGATCAAATTAATGCATCCCACCTAGACAGGCTTCAAATAATAACAGCAGTAGTTATTTCACCAAAGCAAGTGAATAAACAAGATCCTGTGGATTTTAATGTTTTATTTAGGAAGATACAAAGCAACCTGCACATGACATCCAAAGTACTAACAAACTCACTTTCTTTCTCTGGACATTTTGCTGTCTGTGAATCAGATCTCAAATTCCCCAAGAAGCATTTATTCTCTCTTTTCTGCACATATCCTTGAGCTGATCAACCACATCAACAGCACTGGATATGAAATAAGAAGCCTGACCTTTGCAATTGGCTCTCTCAACTGATCAGTTCAGTGCTGATTTGCCTGGCATATTTTGACAGCGCTGGGAGTTGCACATGGGAATTGCACATTGTCTGGATGGGAAAATATTTTAACCAAAGTTCTATAGAAAGAGGTAGTGTGAAGGGAGAATTTGGCTGAACAAAGAGCTGCAGTTTGGCTGGTTATTTTCCAGTCATCCTGTGATGTACAAAATCAGGTTATCATCAGTATTACATTGCTTAGGCACTTACTGTGTTTGCAATTAAGTAAAAGAATGTCCTATACATACTAAAGCAATTAGGATACAATTTATGGAGAGCTTCTGTGCAGTATCAGACTTCTAGAAGACTGAAAATATCAGCACATGTTTATATCTTATTATCATGACCCCTCTAAGGCAGGATCTGAGGCTGTCCATAAAATTGTTGTTTGGAAGATAACCTCTATTTTTATAAGTATTTGAGTATCTACAGCTTTTTGCAATGTTTTAAGTGGGTTCTTGTTATCATCAGTGTTTCCTGAGCATTTATTTTCATCTACATTTATGCCCTAATGCACAGAGTGTCTAAGCATTCTGTCTTAGTTTCTTCATCAGTTCTAGCACACAGGCTATCACCAAGAGTTGCTGTCATGCTCCAATTTATAGGAGGGAGAGGAGGTTCTTTGATATCTGCATACCCATCTGCATCACCATATGAGGGTGAGATTAAGAAACAACAGTTCAAATGTTGGGGTCCAACCAGTTTATTACAAATCTTAATCAGGGAGATGGGGAAGGGGAGGATGGACACTATTATGAATTAGGGTGATGGGGAAGGGAAAAAGGGCAATAGAAAAGATGGGAAAGAAGCAAGGAGTCTTTATAGGAAGCAAGAGGGAGATAGTCACCACCATGGATCCAGCGCAGTTTGTAGTTCATTCTTCAGTAGTGGTGAGTTATTGGGCGTTTTCCATTGACAACGACGGTGACCACAGCAATGATGGAGACTTCTTTCCAGTAGTAGTACAAACTAATTTATAAGACCAAAGTGGTTGAGTCAGTTCTTTTTGGAGTGACAGCTTCTGGCTTTTGAATCTCAGCAGGAACTCCTTTCGTTCCCATCTTCCGGGCCTTGCCAGCAGATAAGAGCAGCAGGGAGCTGCCAACTTGTATCTTGCCTTCACAGGATATAATGGTGTCATCCTTCAATCTCCCATAGCAAGCTGAAGTTATTTGGCCACAGGCTAGATCTTCCACAAGTAAGCAGTCCTGAGTAGTCTCTTCCAAAGGCAAACAGTTCCAAAGAAGTGCTTTCAAATGTAAAATTTTCCACACAGAGATGTTGATTGCCACACAGCAACACCCATCACTCACCTTCTAGAAAATCACAAGAAATACCAGGAAGCAAGCTTTGAGCCAAAAACAAAGAAGAATTCATACAGTTGCACACATCACTTGCTGCAGAAAAGAAGTGTGATTTGCAGAAGCTTCTCCTCTTTAGGGAGCATACACAACAAACTTCTCTGATTTTTACAGATAATTTCAGACTGCCAATTGAATTCAGCAAAAGAGAAAAAAAAAATCAACAAATACAGTATCTGAAATGAAAAATCTTTAAGTTTTATGGACCTCTCCTACACCCTATGAAATTGAGGTGAAGAGGTAAGAGCAAGTCACTGGGCATCAGCTGTTCCATCAGAAATGGGGATTGTCTGTAAGTCAGGGAAGTTTACTGTAAAATGATATTGCCAACCTTATGATGATAAGAAGTATTGTCCTTAAGTAATGACAACAGTCTTAGATAGATCTGACAAAAATATTAACATCAGCGGGGCTTGAAGCACTTTTCATGAAAAGCTGGAGTCAACAGTAAGGTGTGAAGTGACTCCCAGATAAGCAGAAGAAATATAAACAGAATTAAAGTTCTCTGAATTGCTGCACATCTTTCTTGGGCCATTCTGGTGCAACTCTCTATAAAGTGCTGCACTCCTTCACCTTGATCTATGTGTGATCAGAGCCCTAAAACAAGCAAAGTTGTGTGACAAATGTCTGCAAGGAGAGCCTGTTCAAAATGCTGCCACTGCATCCTGGCATGTTTTATTACCATATATATACAGCTTTTCAGACAGTAAAAAGGGACTTTCTTGTGGTTAAGTATGTGACACAGATAAAGTCACATTAAAATTACAACTCTGCTATAAATTTTCTATCCAGTGCTGAACATTCTTGTTAATTTATCACACCTCCTAATCATACAACAGGGAAAGCATCTTGCAATGCTAGTGAAAAAAGCTACTTAACAGTAGATACAAACAAATGCAGATTACTAATGAACTTTGCTTGTATTGTATGATGTGGTCTTTTCAGATGTACAAATATAAAAAAAAAAATCTAGTCAAGCAATCCAATATCTTCCAATTTTGTCTACATTTTCTACCTTGGTGCTTCCTTGCATTTTCATTCCCATTGTTTTTCTCAGCTATCACATGCACGTAAGTCTCTGCTCTAGAAGGACTTTAGAAACCACATTTCAGTTAAGAATATTTTCTCCAAACACACTGATGTAATAACTTACAGCTTGTTACTACATTCACACTGTCTGTACCTAAGTTGATATGATCATTGCATTAAGGATCCAAACTAATTTTTTATTCATTCTGAAAATAAACGAGAGTGGTAAGAGAGGGGGCAGGTACAAGATAGATCTGATATTCTTCAGAGTATGATTTGGAGAGATAGAAGACCAGGATATTCTAGTACTTCACAATACTGCCCATCTAGATACAACATCAGAGATTATATAAAAAATGTAAAAATGTACAACTACATCTGCTAATTTTAATTTGTTTTTCTGTGCACATCTTTAAGTGCCTAGAAAAAAAATACTTTTGGAGCCAGAGCTTGCAATGAGAACAAAGCAAGTAGTTACTTGGCTAGCACGGCAGCCTCTGGGAGAGATGAGAAGAAAACTAGCTATATCCTCACATTCTGCCAAAGATGGAGAAAGCTGTTGGGTAGCAGTCAATCTGTAGGATGACTTTCATCCTGCAGAGTCCTTTGGAGCCTTCATGCTCCACTCTTTCAGTGTGTTCAACACCTTAATCTTTTTTCATGTGTACCATATTCAGGATACTTCCAAAAAGGCTATGACTCAAGACAATGGTTAAACATTTGGAAATCAAAAGATCAAAACCAGGGAAAATCTAGTATCCAGACATAAATTCCCTGAAAGATAAACAGTAATCACCTAGGAAATATAAACTTCCCAAGACAGAATGTCACAAGGAATGTCAATGAAGTTATCTAGACAAAACTAAGAAATATGAGCAAAATATTATACTATACACTGAGACAGCATGAAAATGAATGTGACCTCCAAGTCCTGCAGAAGGAATTGTACAATCTGGAAACATTTTTCCTTCTTCTATCAAGTGTTCCAAACTATTTACCAAAAATATGTGTTTTTTCTTCTGATAAAAGCACAGCGTGAATTTAGTTTGTGAGCAGATGGTTGTAAGAACACAAAAGTTAAAATCTGAAATTCAAGATGGTGTGTCCAGACACATAAATCATATAATATATTTTTCTGATTGGATAAGCAAACCACAACTCTTAAATTTAGAGCTCCATTGCAAATAGCAGCATTTTGTGAAATTCACCTTCTGTTAGTATTTTTTAATAGTTGCCTAAAATTAGCTGTTCATGAGAACACCCCAGCCAGCAAACTCATTGACTAAAATAACTGCAGAAAACACAGAATAGGGACTAACCTCGTCACTGACAACTTGCTTCAAATTTCAAGCAAGTATTACAAGATCATTTAAAACCATAGTTTTCCCAGCTCTATCAGAAGTTTGTGTGTTACAGATGTGCAGGGAAAATTAAAATAAAATAAAATAATAAACAACAATGTTCTCTCTGTAAGGAAACAAAAATGAGATAAGCATAATATTATCAAGTCAAATATATATACATATATAGAATCATAGAATCATAGAATCACCAAGGTTGGAAAAGACCTAAAAGATCATCCAGTCCAACTGATCACCTATTCCCAATAGCTCCCACTAAACCATGTCCCTCAACACAACATCCAGCCTTTCCTTGAACACCCCCAGGGTCGGTGACTCCACCACCTCCCTGGGCAGTCCATTCCAGTGCCTGACCACCCTTTTCTGAAAAGTAATACTTCCTAATATATATATTCTCACATAAAATAGTGCAAATAAAAACATCCTCAGCTTTGTGCAGGTAACACTGGAAAATATTTATTAGTCTGGAGAGCTAACTGGGTTAATATCTGGTAATTTAGACATTTGCCTGAAACCTTGTGCTAAGCCTTATCTGGCCTGAGAAACAAGACCAAAAATATATCTCTAATCCACTCTGCACACCAAGAACATACTACTACTTTGTTACTGTTTTTCAGATGAACCCAAAGTCCTTCTTCCATCAAAGCAGCGTATATTACCACGGTAATTGAGAGGACCATTGTCATATGTACAGATGCAATTAGAAGATGCACATTGATTAATAAAACCACGAGTCACTGGACTGTTGTAGTCTAAAAAGAGGCTCCGCAAGGAAGTTTTATTTTAACATAAAGTGTTGTGGTTGAGGCAGAGACTAAGATGTGAGAAGTGTGGTTCAGAATCTGGATTTTGAAATTTTAGTTATTATTTGTAAACTATGGTATGACAGAATTCTGATATTCAGATAACATAAAGTATCCTACAGATTGTACTGTCCTCCATTTTTAAAGAAACAAATCTGATTTAATGTTTTCTATGATGTTGTGGTGAGGTAGAATTTAAAACACAACAATTTATGGAGACACTTCTTATATCACTGTTCTACTTCTAGAATAATTAATTTGCTCTTAGGCAAAGCACACCGAATCCTTCTGAAAGGAACAGTTCTGACTCTAAAAGAAAACTGAGAAAACTTTTGGCAGACCTCTGAGTAATTTCAGAAGATTTTCAGCTTCCCCGAGGAACTTATTCTGCTCAAATAAAACAAGTAGACACAGCAGCTTCTTTCTAAGTTAGAGAAGAGAGAAATGCTCTCAATATCAAGTCTGAAAAAGGTGCATCTCACCAAAATTTAGAGCTTCTTTTCTTCAAAGCCATCTCTAGCATACAGATGAATTATGATTTAGAACTCCATCTAACTGAGGAAAAAGAAGATGCACAAGATTATATGAATTTAAAGTCACATTAGGCTCTAATGTTATTCAATTTTAATTTTGTGGGGTTTTTTTCTTTTCATTTTTAAGAATGACCTTGTATTATTTTATCCTGTGACCCTATGCCATCCTGACATAAGCAAAGGCCCTTGTCATTTTTTGATCCCAGACAAATCATTTGATTTCCATCTTAACTCTTGCATCACAACAGACTGCTGTGTAGTAGAGCTCCTCAACTTACTCCTACAATTTTCTTGCTTCTGAGTAAATAAAAAAACATTGTAGCAATATCAAACTGTTATACAAATATTCCTGCTAATGTTTTCCATAATGGTTCTTTTCCTTCTAAGGACCGATCACAGTCTTTCCCTGATAAATATTGCAAGGAAGAGAATGTATAGAACTCCCCAGAAAAACAGTGACAGTAACTGGAAGAACATAATGGGTTTATCCTGTTCTTGATTATTATACAACCCTCAGTTGTTCCTCAGACTACCTCCTGCTGAAAATGTTGAGCAGCCAGTAGCATCCGGTCTTTGATTTTCAGTGGGAAATGTTTGTTTTACGATTTGAGTGCATGTTGGATGAATGCAGATCTGATGCATCCATGAAAGCAGTACACTGTTCTACTAATAGTTCATTTTGAAACCAGACATAAACATACTAATGTAGCATGAATGTGTAATCAATTTTATACATAATGAGCTAGAAAAATAGCACAACTATTGTTGGTAGTAGATCATAATACTTCTACAAACGAAGCTGGCTGTGGTTTGGTCTTTTTAACTTATTGGCTTTCTAGGAGAAGATGTCATGTGAACATGGGCACCTGGTTTTTCTTGTTGTCATGTCAATTTAAATGTAGGACAGAGCGAGGACCTTCAAGGTATGGGTACAGTTTGAATGCAGAGAATCCAGGCCTGCACAACTCACTGGTGGGCAATTATTGATCACTGAAGCTGTACAGAGTCAAGAGCTGTGAAGAAACTGATTTCACTAAAAAACAAAACAACAACAACAACAACAACAAAAACAAAAAGTTTTCAAAAATCAGTAACTAATTAAGGGTCTAAAAGTACCATGCCAAACAACAGGAGAAAGAATCTATTGAACCATTGTAGTCCAGGATCATAGCAACTCCCTCACAGCTTTGGGCAGCACATAGACAGTGGCCAAGATCTAGGCATCATCTAGAAATTCAAACATCTTAAAATAGGACAAAAGCTATGATTTGCTGAGTGAATATCTTAATCTCTTATAAAAGATCTCTTGAGTGAGCCTGATAAATTTTACTTCAGCAGAAAAGATAATATAAGGAATGTAGTCATCAACACTAACTGCTTGTTGAACGCTCCATTCGTTAGGCGTATGGTAGTGCTGGCAATATGGAAATATGGCCTTTAGATGAAAAAACTATTTTGAATGGTAAATGGTCGAAGAAAAATCCAGTCATTAGCAATTCCTTCAATAAGGAAACAAAGCAGGATAATATACATCAAAAGACTACGTACTTATGTTTTAACATCCTGGGTTGTGTCAAAGTAGACAGTGTTAGTCACTTTGCTCCTGAGTTATCTTTGTTCAACAGCTTCCATAAATAATAATTGCCTTTATATTAAAAGCAGCCAATTTCTCTGACTTCTCTTCCATGACAAGCCCAGCACTCCAGAAGGCATAGCATTTAATTACTCTAAATGACAGTCAGAATAGAGCAAAGCATAGTAATTTTAGTTTGCCAGATTCACTGAAATGTACTTTGGGCTCAGTCTCATAATCTACCTGTAGCTTTTGTTGGTTCTTCAGAAGTCAAATATTATGGAATTAAGACTTGGACCTAAAGACAAATGGTTCTAACTGACTTATGTTCATGCTATTTGGGCCTTAATGGACAAAAAATATTTGTAAAACTAAGGAATAATGACAACATGTAGGATTTAAGATTAGATTACATGCCTACCTGGCTCAGTATGTTAAACTAACCATCTAGGTTTCTGTGTGGATTTGTTTTACAAAGAAGCTTCCCAAATGAATTTGAGAGGCTTATTTTAAGAAAAGATGATATCTACAGGACTTTTAACTCTTCTTTCTTCTCAATAGAATATTGGATATATGAGATACACATATGTATATGTACTCAGTTAACATATTTCTTAGCATTCACGGGTAGAAGACCCCATTAGTGTTCCCTGCTGCAGCTACATTTAAATTCACTGGAGATTGGCTGGCTGGTGTTATAAAACATCAAGTGCAATGTAAAGCAAGAGTTTATTTAGGGGTACATTTTGCCACTGCTGATAAGTAGTGCTCTTCTCTAGAAAGAATCACTGGACAGTATGTGTAAGATTTCATTTTGAAAATAAAAGATCCTTCTAAAACTTTCAGATTTCTGAGAAGATGACATAACATTTAAAATAATGAGCCAAATATTCAGCAGTTATTGGCATAAAACAGTACAGCTCACTAATCTTAAATATATTAATTTACTTTCATGGATAATCTGGTACAGAAGTATTACAAACATAGTGACTAAGTAATACTTTAGATTTGCAATGTTAAAGTTTGCATTAGGATTTATTTATTTATCTATTTATTTATTTATTTTTCTCTAAATTCAGAGAAAATAAAGTAGAAGCAGCCACGTGAATCCCGGTGTTTTTCATTTTAATTTATTTTTTATTAAGTTTTCAGGAATTTTAAAGACAGAATTTGCAAATGTGAAGAATAAGATCCTCATTCTACTGTAGTCAGCATGGCAAAATTCCCTTTGACATCAAAAAGATCACTGTTTCACTACTCAATTATCTGTGCTCTGTGTTAGTGCTACACAACTTGGATGTGCCACTGATGTGAGTTACCTACAAGTCTCAGCATGATTCACCTCTGACAAAATGGAATTGTAGTGTGGAAGGTGAACTTTTAGTTACTGGCAGTGAGAGGCGGACTAAATATTGGTTCCCTAGATACCTAAAGTTACAGAGCCAATTTTTAATCAATAAGGTGGTTATTTGGTTTTATATTATGAGCAAGATGAACTTGACCTTCAATGAAAGGACATATATTTCCTCCAGCACATGAAAGTTTAGAACTGTTGAATTGTGCACAGGGAAGGACCACAATGACAATCAGAGAGCTGGAGCACCTCTCCTATAAAGAAAGGCTTGGGGAGCTGAGCTTGTTCAGACTGTAGAAAAGAGGTCTCCAAGGACACGTCCACAAGGATACGTCCACAAGGATATTGTGGATTTCCAGTACTTGAGGAGGGCTTATAAGCAGGAGAGGTTTTTATACAGTCTGAAAATGATAGAACAAGGAGGAATGGCTTTAAAATAGAAGAGAAGAATTTCAGGTTAGGTGTTAGGAAGAAATTTTCTATTCATGATGGATTGAAACAGGTTGCCCAGAAGACTTTTGGTGCCACATCCCTGGAGGCACTCAAGGCCAAGCAGTATGGGCTCCTAGCAGACTGATCTAGTGGGTAGCAACTCTATCCACAGTAGAAGAGGCTGGGACTGGATGATCTTTAAGATCCCTTCCAACATAAGCCATTCTACAGTTTTATTAACTCTTCAGAATGCTGCATAAGTACATCAGGAATATTCATTCAGAGAAAATGTGGATGGGCTCTGCTGAATCACACATAGAACAAATGCTTGGGTGCCTCTGAACTGCGAAGACTAAAGAGAGGATGAGATCTCTGAGTTGATCTCCATCCATTCTATAAAACTTATACTTGAAATCACTATTAAAATCAAAACATATTAGACAGACGTTCATGTTTTACAGGCTGTGTGTATGTCTGGTGAACAGCTGTCCAGGATATCCAGGATACGTTACAGGTCCAAACTTCAGTCTTAAAAGTATAAATGTTTCTAGCCCTCTGCACTGGAAGTCTAGGAAATCTAGTCACAAAAAAAAAAAAAAAAAAAAAAAAAAAAAATCGCAGGAAAAAAAAATAAGAAGTATATATACATGCATGAATTAGGAAAGGAATACAAGTGGATTTTTGGACTATGAGTATTTGAAATAAGGAATGTAATAAAAAGTGTGTCTGAATGTAGTGAGTAGATTACGGTAGTTCATGCCTAATCATATATTTAGCAACATTTGCAAGCAAGATCAGCAATTACACAGCTAAATGAATCTAGTGCATGGGTCTAGTTATGCCACAGGATTTTTAAGCAAAGAAAAACAAGCAAAGATTTTTAGATTCATCTGAAGTGTGGTAAGAAAGAAACTGCAGGAAAGGAGCACTATTATCATAACATCACAGAAAGACAACATAACTTACTGATTGATTGTATAAGTATTGTGTTAGCCATGCAGACATTATGTCAAATAAATGTTAGCCTTGACAAATGAACAGTCTGATTTTCCTGGATGTTGAAATGGTCAGACAAAAATTCATAGCTGCATTAAATACCTTCCACTTTTCACATCTCTGGAGATGATCATGTAATGAAGTAATCAACAGCCTAAAGTGATAAATATACAGACAAATGTAGATCACATATATGAAAATACTAGAAGTAATGGAAAAGTTATGAAAAGTTATGAAAAGAAAAGCTATAAAAAAAGGAGTAGAGCAGAGGATAAGGAAAACTGATTTCAAATAAAGATTTATTCTTTGTTCCTCCCTGTTGAACTTTACTTCTAATAGAAGGCTAATTTGTGTTAAAATAATCAGAACAAAGGAACAACAACAACAACAACAACAAAAGGAAGAAAATTCCTGCAAGCATATTTTTACTTTAGGCTAATAATCACCTGTGAAAAACAGGTCATTTCCTTCATCAAAGAAGAACCAAGCGCTGTTTGATTTCCTTAGTAGAATATAATTTCAGCTCCATACTCAGGAGATTCCTCTACCACTCAGACTCTAATCTGGAGGGTTTGGCTGACTTATTTATTTGATTTTGGTCCCTCCCTCCCTCCTTCCCTCCCTTTCTTTTCTCTTTTTTGCTCTTTCTCTTTCTCTCTTTAATTATTATTTATTGTCTTACCTTATTTGATCTTATAGTAAAATGTTTATATGAAAGATTGTTAACTGTTTAGAAAATTCCAGTACTCATGAGATGAGAAAGAGTGCTTCAAATTTTCAATGATTTTTCAAAGTTTAAGGGTGAAAAATTAGAATTCAATTGAGGGATATACAACTTCTGGTGATGTCAATAGCAATAGATGCCAGATGTGAAGACCATATTTCATTCTTACTAATTTAAAGCATTGTGCAAGTTTATTTGTTTCTTCTAAACTTCTGAGACCTGAACCTTGTGTGAACTTCAGTGGGCTGAGATTATGGGTAACCCTCAATTTCTCCCCATGGTATTTCATTAGCGTAGAGATTTTTATACTTTAAAACAAAAACAAAAACAAAAAGAAACAAACAAAAAACCCAACTTGATATAATCAGCATCAGTAAGGAATTGTTCACAGTCTAAAAGTGACATTATATTCATGTGTCTTTATTTTAAAATGTGGATCTAATTCTCCTTTTAGGCTTGAATAAATAATCTGCAACCTTTTTGCAAAGTTGAAAGAGCTACAGGTGTGACACTGTGAGAAGGGCACAGAACAGTGCTTATGCCAGGATGATACCTTATCCTCCACAGACCTGCTCTCTGCATGCCAGCTGTTAAACCTACTAAACAAGGCAAAATGTCCTTATTAAATCCTGTTTGATTTTCTACTTGCCAATACCAACATAGCAGAGCAAAATTTGTTTTTATGTTTCTTTGTTCACTATCAGCAACATACAGTGCTTTTCCATTGTGGTTCCCAAGGATATAAGTTTAGTGTGCATTAAAAGATGGCCCTGAGGAAGAAAGGACACTACAACACACCTTTTCAATATTATCTCTGTAGTTTCAACCTTCTTTTCTTATTTTTGCTACCGTCCAGGTCCAGTGATAAAACCCCATCTACAGTAAGTGCATAATAAAATGAAGAAGGAAGTCCTGGTTTAATCCCCCTTATGCTCCTTGCAGACTTTTTAGTCTTTTTCCTGTCCATCAGACTTTTCTGGGGGGTAGAGTAACAAAAGCCCGTTTATTTCCACATGGGGCAAGGAATATTATTTATACTCTCTCCCAAGGGAGTTCAAGTCACTGTATAAGCCATAGTGTGCGTAGATGAATCCTGAATTGCCCATCTCTGTCAAATATTAAAGGATGATCTATAAAAGAGCAGATAAATCAAAGGAGCAAAATTCCCTTGGGGTCCATACTGTATGGGCCAGTCCTTGTAGTACAACAGAATTCCTTTGTCAAATGTATTTGTCTCTGAGGCATAGTTAGAACTTTAAAATATTAACATTCTAGTGGAATATGCATATTAGGTAACAGACATGAGTACTGAATTACAGCCTTCTGGAATAAGGTTTTGTTGTCTTTTTGTTTTGTTTTGTTTTGTTTTGTTTTTTTTTTTTAACAAAATGCTCCAGAAATAATATATGGAGGTGGGGAAACTCAGGTCATTTCCTTTGAAAACATTTTTCTCCTTTTGTATAATGAAATGTATTTATTTACACACAAAAAAAAATCACCCTTTAATGGTACTGAGAAAAGCCTCTTGGCACACTGAGACTGATCTCTTTTTTATTAATTTTTCAGCAAAAGGTCAAAACTATATCTATTAAGTGTATTTATATAGGAAAGTGCTAGACACACTCGGTTACATAATGAGATTGATATTCGTGTCTTGTGAGATAATGATCCTGAGACACAGTCCTGATGTAACTCTGCTCACATTATTAGAATTGACTTCAGACACTTTTGTTTTCTCACACCTCTTACCTCAAAATGAATTAGGTTTATTTTTCAAGATAATTGTTCTCATTTTGGACGCTTTATTTTAGATTATGGGGGTATTATCTGAATTTTCTTTTTAGCTGGCAACAAGGAATTGCTTAGACTTGTACTGTGCTAACACCCAGCTGCAAAATCAGTTTTTTGTTTGTTTGTTTCTCCCATAGAGAGCAGTATTCTGTGACTTGAGAAGATTTCAGGAGAGACAAATTGTATAACTGGAAGATAGTAGAAATTGAAATTTATTAGTTATGAAATTGAACCAACGGACTCAAATAAAGGCCTCATTTGAAGATTTCCTGTTTCCTGTTATTGTACAATCCTCGCTATTTGACATGACAGAAGATAACGTTTCTATCTTGTGCAAACTGGGAGGATTCCGGACAGTTATCTCACAAACAAGAAAAACAAAACAAACAAGCAAACAACAACAACAACAATGTAACAAACACAGAAATCACACATATCACTCCGAAGTCTGGGACTCCACACTCCAATTTTAGAAATGGCACCAATCGTCTCTTAAAATCCTTCACAGATGATTCTGGAGTCTGTGCCTACCTCTTGCAAACAGCTAGGCATTTTGCATTGTTGGAGACATTCCAATGATTTGTAACTTCGGCACCACTTGGTCATCCAGGTGGATGTGTGACTTTTTAGTGCCATTGAACAAAGAGAATTTTTGCTATTTATCACAATTACAGAAACACCTGTGCTTCACAAATTCTGCTAATCTGATGAAAATTCAGTTCTTACTGTCCTCAAAATTTTGTCTTCATAAAGTGAAAAGAATAATAGTATTTCATTTATTAAATATTTAAGTTCCCTCTGAGGCTGAAGTTTTGGTAATTTTACATAAAATATCCTAAAGAACTAACTTTTTTTAACAAAAAATAAACTGGAACTTTCATCTCACCCAAATTTATTCATTTTATTTAGTCAATATTCCAAGGTTTCTCTGAAGACAAAGAAGGACATATAGCATCTTCAGAATGACATAATTAATGCTGAAGTAGGATAGAATATATAGTCTAGTGGAGATACTGATTTCTCTCTATTAAATGAACAAAGAGATTGTCTTCATAGTTACCTAAGGGAGGGCAAAAAGGGTTTCAGAAGGCCAGAGTTAAATGTCATGAACCCTCATCCAAGCTAAAGAGCTTAGCAACCAGGTGTAAGATATTTGAACATCCTAAGACTGAAGGTTGCAACAGACACAGACTTTCATGGTTATTTTTGATGCTAAATCTCCTTTTCTTTGAATGTTCCTTCCCACACATTGTTAGATATCCAATCTGTACATACAGATGTTGAGAAATTCTGAGAATTCAAGCATTCGTTTTCACTCAGAATTAAGTACCTAATGCTTGTCTGACTTGCTCATATTTTACTGTCCATGTGTTGTTAATGTTTCAAAGAGAGAATTCCACTCAAACTTGTGCCAGATTTTGGAAGTCAGGTTTTATTTTGTGCTCCTGGGATAGCTTACCCTATCCCACAGAATTGCAGCTGGGACATGGGACATAGATTAGCAAAGTCTGTGATTAATTTTTGTAGATGCAGATGTGGTCTGGATTCATCCAAAGAGACACAGGTTCCTGAAAGACTCCCAGAAAATATTCTATTCTGAAGATGATCATGTTAGTTTCAGTTCCTAAAAACCACAAGTATCTGAGAATTCACATCTAAGTCATGACTTGTAAGCAGAAGGATACTAAAAGACTGTTTTCATAAAACAAAGCAAGCGAGCCAAATGTTTTCTGCATGTAATTGAAAAATTGTCTCTGCAATAAAAGATATAGAACAGGGAGCAATGGCATGTAAATAGCCAATCAACGTGAGACCTGGTATATCTTTGTCCAACAATAATACCTGGACTGTTAAACCTCTGTCACAGATGCTTTATGTTCCTTGACAGTATTGCTCTGTATTTTGCCTTCTATATTTTGCACTGAAAGCACATGTTTTGCTGATAGTTTATTTTCCTTCTGGTAAAACGATTGTGTTTAGTACATTTTAAAATAATTTAAAAATAAGAAAAAAAAACCAAACCTAATAATAGTACATAAGTGAGAAGGATTTCATAGTCCACGACCTTTTATATGAATCTGTAAATACCAGTTATTGTTACTTCTGTAGGTAATGAGATTTATGACTAGTACTGTCATTTTTTTTGTAATAATTGTAATAATTTTAATAATGAAGAGTCTATTCCTAGTCACTGCTGAGATGTACTGATAAGATGTTGAGAGTCACGCTGGGATACCCAAGCTTCTGCCAACTTCATTTTTAGCCTGTGAACAACTGAATATTCATAACACAAAGTGTTATTAACTGTCTGTAGGGCTAACTCCAGCTGGCCTGAGAAACTTCATCTCCTGTTGAACAGCTCACTGCATGATTTTCCAACATAACTAAAAATATTCATTGTGGTTCAAAGAATCATAAACAAATTTTGAAGTCATTCATCTCTTCAGTAGTTCATAACCTAGAGATGAAGACATTGCAAACAGGCTGAGGGAGCTGGGCTTGTTCAGCCTGGAGAAAAGAAGGCTGCAGGGTGACCTGATTGCAGCATTTCAATACCTAAAGGGAGGCTACAAACAGGAGGGGAATCAACTCTTTGAAAGGGTTGATAACAGCAGAACAAGGGGAAGTGGTTTTAAGTTGAGGGAGGGGAGATTTAGGTTGGATGTCAGGGGGAAATTCTTTACAGCGAAAGTGGTGAGGTGCTGGCACAGGCTGCCCAGAGAGGTTGTGGATGCCCTGTCCCTGGAAGTGTTCAAGACCAGATTGGATGGGGCCCTGGGCATCCTGGTCTAGTATTAAATGGGGAGGTTGGTGGACCTGTATGTGGCAAGGGGGTTGGAGATTCATGATCCTTGAGGTCCCTTCCAACCCTGGCCATTCTATGATTCTGTGATTCTGTGCGCAAAAAATCAATTTTTTAATACACAATGTTTTTTCCTTCTTTCCTCACTCAGTTACCTTATTGACCAGTAAATGTAAAATAAATAAAAAAATACACATATTCCTTCTGTCTATTTCATAAATGCAACAAAAAATTGCCTTATTAAATCCTGATGCTGGTGGAATTCTACCAAGGGAAAATTTGGCTCAAATGTTCTTGCAGCAAGTTACTGAATGAAAATAGATTTCTTCTTTTGCCTAGTTACCCATTCCACCTCATTTTATTCTTCATATATATGTTTACACCTAATCTGAGCAGATGCAGGAGTCTGCTATGAGTATTATGTAAATTATTTCACATGTCCAGTAATTACTGTTAATAATGCTACTTAACATGGATGTGCACTTTCATCTCATTTCTCACAAAAAGCAAGGATAATGAAAGTGTGTATTTAAGTGAAGCATTTGGAAAGTATATAAATAGGAAAACAAAGTATTTTGAGAAGTTGATCCTAGAAAATAAAAGTGGGAAGGTTTCATAACTGATAAGCACTATTATGTGCTACTGAATTCCACCGTGGAGAGTGGATTAACAGCTGCTGTCAGAAATTGTTGGTGTAATGGAATTATTTATGGTGTCATCTGTTTAATTCTTGCGGGAAATGTTCACAGTCTGTCAATGAAGTGCATGAACATAGCTAAAGCATGGTTTATTGACTATTCTAGATTATTTCTTTTTACATATAGACAGAGAAATTTGAAAGTGCAAAACCTAAGTGACTTTTTCTGAGTTTTCGTGTTAGAACTGACTTGAAATGTAGTTTTCCCTTGTTCTACCTCTGAGCAGACATCACTTGTAACATAGCCTGGTGCATCCAGAAGTTCATATTTAATAGATACACTAATGCATTTTTGTTACAAAAAAATGCTTTGTTGGATAGAATGATGGAGATTAATTCTAGTCTGCTCATTGTCATCTGGTGCTTCAACAGATCATTTTGGAAAAGGTTCTATGTCTGTGTATGTTCTTATTTTTTCATTTATCTGCACTTCTGCCATATCCTCTCTTAGCTGATTCTGGAAATGGAATTGCAGAAATGCCACCAGAAAGGCTATGCTACTGGGGAATACATGAGGCATGTTGTTTCAGATTTAATTAGAAAAGTTTTGTACAGATTTGCTCTGTAGGCCACATTTCGACATTAAAGTTGAGGGCAGCTGATGCCATCTGCTCCATTTAATGCAAATTCAGTGCAGCCCTTCGGCTCTTGGCATCTTACCAATACAGTCCTCAAAGTATTTGGGTAAAGTATGACCACCCCTGCTGTACCGAGTGCCCTGTTTTCCCCCCTTTTGTATGCTACAACCTTTTGAATATCAAACGTAGTCTTTTCTGCCTATGCTCCAGTGCTTAAGCTGTGGTTATTTTCTTGTGCTTCTGTGACTGGTTATGTATGATTTCAAGACAAAAGCTAGTTTCCATCAAGCAAGAGCATTCATCATTAATCTTCTGCAGCAACTCCTGCAAGATCTTAAGAACAGCGTTTGAATTAAGGAAAATATTGTTTCTGATATGAAGTTGATGAATGTTTCATGTACTGTGTGTGACAATGATATAAGTATTTCCAAGAGCAGAGAATCCTCCTAAACCTGTCTTAGCTGTTTAATGTTGTGGCTTTAACTCAAGTTTTCAAGTTTTAAGATACAAGTTTTAAAAAAAATCTATGCACCACTTCTTATTGGGTGTCAATACTGAAAAATACAAAGATGCTCAGGAGAAAATGTGTTATTATTTGTCTTGTTATCTTTCCAATTCAGAAGGGAACTGACAGCAAGTATGGGTCTAGATTTCTTATGCCTTAGTAAAGTACCATATATAAATATAGAAGAGTGGAAAGTAGCAATTAAGTAAAAAAGGATAATTAATCATGACTACTAGTTTTAAGCTCTTGCTGAATTTATGAAATACAATAAGAAACATCAAAACATTAGAATAGTGACTTCTAAAGTTTTGTTTGTTTGTTTTGTTTTCTTTTGTTTTGTTTTAATTGGAATAATCTAATTAAAACCAACCAGCTGACTGACTAATGAAAATTTTATTTTTAAAACCAAGAGTTATCCTAGCGTTTGAACTTATAGTTTATTTGGCTGATTAAATTAAATATTCTAATTTCACAGAGGGGGATGAGAGTCAAAAATATTTCAAGTGTTTCTTCTAAGGTCACTTGGAAAAATTATTACATGACAGTGAAACATCCATGTGCTCACCTGCTGGCCTGATGCTCATGGTATTAACAAATGAATATTGTTCATGTAAATATTATATGACAGAACAAGTCATCTGATATGCAGTTGTAAATCTGCTCAAGGATAATGCATGCTTGATATTTGAGCAAAGAAAAACCAAGTACATGTTTTTTAGGAAAAACAAAAAAAAAAAACAAAAAAAAAACAAAAAAAAAAAACAAAGGAACAACATAAGAGAAAGATAAAAAGGATAAAGGAAAGAGAATAGAATGCAGTAAGACTGCTGACTATGAAATTTTCTGCAACATGGTGTCAGGTCTTCAGACCTGTATATTGGAAATAATGAACTCTATAACTCTATGAACTTTGAACAGCATTAAAACTATAGCAGCTATATCTTCTGAAGCTGAGTTACAAAGATGACAATGACAAATTATTTGTCATGGTAGAAATTAAATAAGAAATAATAGTCACAATAGCCTCTTTTTCCTCTTCCTCTTCCTCTTCCTCTTCCTCTTCCTCTTCCTCTTCCTCTATTTTTCTTTCTTTTTGTCCTCTCTCTCTGCTTCTTTTTCTCCTTTCTCCATTTCTGTCTCTGTCTCTTTCTTTTCTCTCTTTTTCTTTCTCTTTCTCTTTTCCTTTTTTTTTTTTTTTTTTTGAGTGATTTTATACTGGACATTTGGAAAATAAATTTATATGTTTTGTTGGAAGTGCAGAAAAGTGTAGAAGTGTATTACCCAGAGAGGCTGTGTTCTCTTCATCTTTGAAGATTTACAGTATTCAGATAGAAAACTACCATTAATGATTTTTTCTAGTGGGAGGAACAATCTCACTATGAGGAGAAGGTTCAGCAAAGAAACTCCAAGGAAACCTCCAACCTAAAATTTATATATTTCTACAATTATTTTATAGCTTCTTGGGTTTTAAGCCTTCACTGGGAATTTCAGATGTTATGCTTGAACACTTTGGGCTTGGGAAATTATTAAGCTTAGTAACATTCTAAAGTAAATTCCTTCAGTTTAACTATTCTAGAGCAAGGTTTAAGGCTCTATTTATAACCCATGACAATTAATAGACATTTTTGAGGCAAGATTTATTTGATACAGTTTAGATGGCCACTTGAAGACGAGATGAATCATGCAGTAGAAGAACGCTTATTTGATCAGAAGGAAATAATGAGTGGATCAGATAAAAAACTCTTTTGTATTACTACCTAGTTAGAAGAAAATCTTTCTTTATTAAAATCAGCATAATCTGTAGGAAAATGTTTGTTTTGATGATGTGTTTCCAAAAGGGAATTTTAAAATAAATCACAGCATTCTTGTTATAGCTATATATGTATAATTTATTTTGGATGAATAAAAGCATTAGCTTCTAACTTTGAATAACTTATTCTTAAAGCAAAACAAAAGTTTATTTTGATCATAGGTTGCCTTTAAATTGTAGTAGGTATTTAATATTTTGAAAATATATGACTCCAATACTATTAATATGAAATTATATCAATGTTAATTTCCTTTATTTAATGTGTATGTGTGTATATATATACATATATATATATATGTATGTATGTATACATATACAGAAAGGAAGGAAAAGAATTTCCTCTGCCTCAGCTCACGTGTTTCCCTTTTATGAAAATCATGAAAATGCGTAACAATTTTTTTTGTGTGTGTGTAAAATGTTGTTGATTTTTTTTTTTCTTTTAAATCTGGATGCTGCTAGAGATACTGTATTTTTATTTGAATTTGTTTCATAATATGAGTATTGGTGTAAGAAGGATCATTAATCATACATTTTGAAATTCAGATCATCTGAATAACAAAGTTTAGGATTTGCTTTCCTTTTTATTGAAGTGTATATACATGAAGTGCTTTTATATGTGAATAAAACAGTCTTTCAGCCTAAATTCAAAGTTTGTAGGGTGTCTAGCATAACTAATTGTCAAAAAATTATTAACTTAATTAATTATCAATTCAAATTCATTGGAAGTAGTAGTAGAATTTTATTTCTAAATCAGATTTCTAATTTTGTAGTGAAGAGTACTGCACCTTTCTCAAAACACATTTGAGAAGTATGTATGTATTTTTCCCTCATTTTACAGGAAAACAGGAGATAGAAGATATTGGAGACACTGAAATATACTATCCTTTCTCTTCTTCTTGCTGCACAGAAAGCTCGGTCAGATCTCAGGGTCTGTTCTTAAGCTATTTACCACATCACAGCATAGTTGATGTCTTCTGGCCCAACTCCTGCACAAGCACAAATACCTAGGAACATATCCAGGCAGCTTTTGAAGATCTGTAAGAAGGGTGATTCCACTAATTCTCTGAGCAAACTATTCCAGTGCTTTATTACTTGGACAGCACAAAAGTTCCTCCTGATGTTCAGATAGGACATCCTGCATTCTTGTTCATGCCTATTCTCTCTTTTCCTGGCACGACTGAAAATTTGCTCTTTGTTCTTTACACACCCTCTTCAGGTACCATTTCATACCAATGCTGAAATATCAATATGTCACTCAGTAGCTAGATTAAGAATGTAAGAACTTTAAAAAAAAAAAAAAAAAAAAAAAAAAAAAAAAAGGATTAGGAATACTCAGTAGGAAAACTCTGGTGAATGTCTTGGATGACTTTGGAGAGTATATGCAGAAAATCATGCTTTTAGCAGTTGTAGCAAAGAGGAAGAAACTTTCATCCTAATCCAGGGCTGACAGAGCTTTCTCTGAGCTGATAAGCTTTCACAGAAGTAGATTTCTAAAATCAAGGCATGACAAAAGCACGAGTTAAAAAGCTGTTGTTCTGTCAACCTTCAAACTGGAGACTAGAACATGTATTTGAAGGTCTGATAGATTTGAATTGATTACTACGTAAGAGTGATATAAAATGAGGCATACAAAATTATCTGAAACACAAAGAAAGAATATTTAATTATACTGTGAGTGCTTCAGTATAGAAAGATACAAAATAATGACTGTAGATCATATATAAAAATAAGATGTATTTCCAGGAAAACAGTGGCAGGACTTACAATGAACAAGCATAACTTGAGCTCTTTTCGTGGTGTTATGTACGCCCAAACAGGGGAAAGAGAAAGTGATTGTTCATTACACATATTAATCTTAAGTTAATATAGTTGTGCTAGTTTTCTTGATTACACTGAGCTTTGGACAAGGGCCTAATTCAAAATGCTTCTCTTTGGAAAGACTGCTGAAGAAACAAGCATCATTAGGGATGATACACTAGGTAAGGGAGACTGGGAATTTAGCTGATTGTTTCAGATGTGTGGTTACCTAGAAAATATAGTGCATTATGGGATTGCTCTTTCTGCTTTGATGTATTGTCTTTGTCAGTGGTGCCTGCCACACTCAGATAGGCACCTCTTCTTGTTTCGTAAATTTAACTGTCTCAATAAGGATAATTAAATAAAACCCCTGAGGTCCAATGTACCACAGTTTCCATTTCTTTCTTTCTGTTCTAGCCCAGGAATCAAGAGGGGGGACTGTATCATCTCACTACCTTAGTTTTTATTTTGGAGGAATGTCACAATGTACATGCAATGCACTGTACTCTGCTTTCAAGGCTCATATCCAAAACTCTGAAAGATTGTGGTTATTTAAGACCCATTAATTTATCTAGGATACACAGGACAAGCAAAAGGCCTTTGCTTTGTGGAGATCTCTGGAAGGCATTTGAATTGCCATTACATCCACATCCCTTATTTCAGTCGTTCCTATTTCTGACATTGAATACATGTCCTGAGAACTGCATGTGAGCAACAACATTCTGAATGAAACTACACAAATAGAAGTCTGTAAAAAATGGTAAAATATATTTTCTGTAAAGGCTTTTCTGAAATAATTTTTTATACTTTCCTGGCCCCAAAACATCAAACAATACAGTCAAAGATACACTATGTATATTATTATTTTCTTAGTGTTAATTGCTTATTCACTATCAAAGTCTTAAGAAGATGTCCTGATCAGATGTAAGTCATCTGGGATGATCAGTACGTTAAATTTTTAATAAGAAAATGATGCATTGAGCGATTTACTGCTAATCCCATTGCGTTAGCTGGAGGAGGTTAAAGAACAAAGGTTTATGGTCCCTTTGGAGATTTGTTTCATCTGCACACCAGCCCACAATTAATGACCATTTAACTGTTGTTCTCCTGCTGGACATTGGTGGATTGATTCAGTAAATAAAAGTGACAGAGCAGTGTCCCATGGCGGTAAAACAGAAACCGGCTGCACCTGTTATTTGCGAATCATTGCTTGCCAGGGCATTGACCTTTTCTAGTCTAGCTAAAACTAATAGGAGAAATTATGGTGCTGATTACTTAAATTTCATTATACTAACTTGTGTGACAGAGCCTCAATTTCTTTAAATTCAGTGTGAATCACAGAGTCACATCAATATTTCCCACCCCTCCCCTTTCCCTAACTTGTAGTTACCAGTGGGTGATAACGACCAGCTGATTAGTTAAGACTCACCAAAGGAAAAACAAAACAAAACAAAACAACAAAAATGCAAACACAAAAACAATGATTTCCTACCCTAAGGTCTTGTTGGGAAGAATTATCTACTAAATAGTGAACAGTATGTAACACCAAAGTCTTTTTCTCTCTTTCCTCCTAAATAAGAGAGGAAGGGAGGATTATGCTGAGATAAGGAACAAAAACAACTGGTGCATCTCCTTCAGGCATCTGTGCAATGCATCCCAATCCAGTTAGGAAACAGCTGCTATCAGATAACTAAGCATTCACAAATATTTAATGACAGATTTGTCCTCTATTTCAGTTAATGAGAGAAATGAGGGGAGGGATGGAAATAGAGAGGGTAGGGGAAAGCAGGACAGATATTTTCATTTCTTTGTCCCTGTTTCTCTTACTGAAGTTAGTGGAAAATGGAGACCATGCTTCAACTTTTGCAGTTGGCCAAATAATCTCATTTATTCTACTTCTCCTTTGGAGCTGCAGCTGCTCTCTTGAAACAAGATGGGTAAAGGGATGGATCCAAAGTTGGTTATGAGTCCAAAGAAGTAGCATATGCCAGTAAAGAATTCAGCAGAGTTTGAGCAGCATGTGCAAGATGATGACAGAGACTGGAGGAACCAGATAGAACTGTTTTCACAGCTGAATTTGCCAGTTATGCCTGGGGACATTTTCACAGTGCCACTCCGAATTCATTCAATAATATCCTGATGAAAACAAAATGAGAAGCCAGTAGCCCAGCTTTTCTTATTCAAATTTTGGAAAGCGTAGAAGGAAGAAATAGTAACAATGGATAACTTCCATGAGAATTTTCTTCCTAAATGTGCAAAACATTAGTACTCACCCTTGGGAAGCGTATAAAGAATTTGAGGACAGTGGGTGGATTGAAACTAAACTCCAAAATACAGGTATGGAATTATTTTAATAATACAGGTTATTTCTCTCTTTGTGTTCATTCCACACTGTGAGAATATTGCATCTGTCTTCATAGCTTCGTCTTCTTCACTCTGACTTATCCCAGAAGGAAGAGGAACAAACATGACCCACTTACATGGCTGGGGTAGTTCCTTCCCTGTGAAGCTGAGCTGCAAGAGCAAAGCAAAGACGGTAAAGAATGCTTATTAAATCATCATTGATTAAAACTAACAAAATTGTGACTTCCTCAGTGCCAGCATTTGGCTGGTTATGCTTACACAGTTCTCCAAAAGCAGTAAAACACAGGTGCAGGTAGACTGATACAGGAGATCAGCATAAATGAGCACAAAGCTTAGCCAGGTTAGGGAGTGCCACATGAATCCTGAGACCCGTGAGTATCCTGGTAACAAATCAGTAAAAGAACGAAATGAAAACCTGGCTGGGCTCATCTGCTGAACAGCTCAAGCCCTGTACAGAAAGCCAGATATGCTTGAGTGCAGGTAACAATCCTAAAATTAACAGTCTGTGTTCAAATGGACTTTGAACAATATGCTTCTATTAGGTCACCATTTGCTTATCACAAAGCAGAGAGGGGAAACCAGAAGAAAGTAGGAAGAAGAAGAAAGGATGAAAGTAAAGGACTAAAATAAGCTAAACACAGAAGAGTGTTTCAGGAATCTTATGAGCTCTCCAAGTGACTATGCCAGCCAGCATATGGAAAACACAGGCCACAGTGTCACTGGAACAGGGAACCATCTCAGTGGGGGCTTGCAGAGAGTCAAATGTGGCTGCATAATGCAAAAACAGTTCCTGAAGAGCACAGGTAACTGGGACTATCAGAAGAACAAGTTGATGCTGAGTTCTAGCCTTGTACCTCTGAAAATGCCACTTCTTTTTTCAGAGGGTTTTGCTACCTTAAGCACCTTGCTGATTGGTATGCCACTGGACGCAGAAAAGAAGATTCTGCTCTCTTCTTGCCTACCTCCTAGCATCTGTTGTACTTCCATGAACCAAATGCTACCATCATAAACTCTTCAAAAGCTGAAAGGTCTGGAGAGTTATGACAACTTTCCTGAAGGAAGAAAAGGGCTCCCTATAGCACAGCAATATACAGGGGAACATCAGGAGAGAATCTGAGTTAAGAAGCACAATAATTGGTGAAAGAAGAAAGCACTGAAAAGGGAAACAGTCCAACCAAAGTCATATATCAGAACCATAGAAGTGTTAGAAATAAATCAGGTGTCTTCTGATTCACTTCAATTTACATCGGGTAAATTAATGTTATCTTCAAAGGCTTTTCCACTATGAATTGTGAGCATATCCTCATGAGAAGAGACCATTAGATTCTGAAAGAGTGGGAAAGAACTGGAATTTGATACACTGAGATTACACTGGAGGTAGAGGAAAGATCTCTACCTGGACTACTAGTCCAGGCATTTTTTACTATATATTTTCCACTTTCTGGGTTTGTAATTGCACATCTGCTCAACTGCAGGATACTTGGATTCCAAAGCAGATTATTAAAAACACTTCCAAAAATGCACAACACTGCATTTATGTCCATCAGCTGTTGTCGCTCGGTCGAGTGAGAGAGCTCTCACAGTTTCTTGTAGCATCAGTGTAGTTCTCAGAATAGTTCTCCTTTATTGTGTTCAACATACATCTTATATACCATTCACTTACAAGCCAGGAATTCCTGTTCCTCTACTCAGTTGATTGGTCTAGCTTCTCCCAAAACACAGTGATAAAGGATGAAAGGTTTCTTAAGTGTGATAAGATTAACAATGCATACAAAAAGAACCTCCTGTTTACCCTTAGAGGCAAACAGATTCCATTTGCTCTCTGTCTTACACTCCAGACTCCCAAGGTTTCACACTGATAGGGTCTATCAAGGAGTCTGATAAACTCTTTGCTGACTTGCTCACAGTTACATCTTCCTCCACATCTCCCCCTTCTTTATTAATGAAAAAAAAGACATGATGCATAGCATCCTGTATCATTTTCCGTATACGCTGCAACAAGCATGGAACACAAATTAAAACACCGAAAAAAGAAAAGAGACAAACTAACCCTAACTTTAACAAATTCTGTATCCTTTCTGCCAAAACCCTTAAAGAGACCCCTGAATATATTCCAGAGTTTATCTTGGGCCTGTTTCTTCATCCAGAGAAAAGCAGGTCTGTGCACAGGATTGTTTCTTTCACTATAGCATTTCTTCCAGAGTGAACTTCCTTTCAGCTTCTATGCAGTATAAACTTCCTTTCAGCACTCTCAGTCCAATTGAGTCCTTGTATGGACTCAGATCTGAACAATCCAAATCGCTTATTACAGGTTCTCACAAAACTGATATACATTTACAAGTTTCCTTTTTTAGCGTTCTATCCTCCTTTACAACTTTCCCCCCCCCTTTTTTTTTTTAATTAACAAACTGTTCCCACACTATAAAATAATAGTACTAATTATATTAATAACATAATCATCATCACTCAATCAAAGCCTCGATTGATAACACACTAAACATACAAGTTAAGTAGGAGGTTATGATTTTTTGAGTCTACGTAGACATACTCATAGAGACATTAATTTTAGACAATTCCGTAAATGGGAAATGGAAACTTTCTAAGCTAATTTATTATTATTCCTTATTGACCCCAGAGAGATGGCAAACTGCTGCAATGACAGAGAAGGTACATTTTGGTGGTGGATACAAAAGGCAGTGACAGCAGGGCATCCCCTGCTTCAAAGATCACTTTTCCTTTCTCACCCATCACAAACCGTCTTCTGCTTTTATTCTTCTCAGTGTCTGCAAGGCTTTTTCCACTTGTGCTCCACATCTGCATGACCAGTGCATGCTACAGAGCCCAGGTGGAACACCTGCTCAAAAAATAGAACAAAACACTAAATTAGATCTCTCTACAAAACAAAATACAGAAAGCTATTTACAGCTATAGTCACTTACTCCCATTGTTTCTTGCTTTACTGTTAGCTCCATTTTTTATTTAATTCAAAAGCTTTTTCTTGTTGACCAGTAGCCTGTACTACTGTTACAGAAGTCATCTATGAGTAGTAGTCTTGATGCAGCACAGAGTGGGAGGCACCCATATCTACTAGAAAACAAACATCTTTACCCTGCTGTGTGCGCACTGCATTCAGTCCACGGGGGCAAAATTCATCCTGGGTCCCTCAAAGTCCTGCTCTAGTGCAACTGCTACTGTTCTTTCTAATTTCTTTCTTTCATTACAGTTCCTGTTTCCATATACTTTTTAAGTTCCCTCATTTAATTTGTCCAAGTTCCTTGCTTCAATTCTTTTAACATGTGTATTATTGGGAGAAAATAAAAGACATTTTTGCTTGGACTAGCAAAAGACCTGGGGAGGTATAAACAAGTTCAGCAGACCTGAAGGCAGAAAAACCGAAAGATTGTAACTATTCATGCCAGACAGACCCTCTCAACATGATCATGAGATGTCTAGCTTGTACACCTGGCATGGGTGTCAGCACATGCTGTAAAGACCATTGGCAAGCCCTACCAAAACTGGCTTGGTGGAGGCGAGTGGCAAGGAACCATGGGTTTGTGCGTGACAAAGGAGCAGACGGCGGATTGCCAACTCACAGAAGATCCCATCACTTATACATAGAACCCGATGTACGTTGTCCCAGTCATGAACAGCCGGAGGAGACAACCTGCTCAGAAGGAAGTGAGTGCCAACATCGAGCTGCATCTCATGCAGGAATGGTTCTATGGCAAGCTGGGAGCAGGTTGCGGTGGGCGGCACATCACTGAGTGGCTGCTGACGGAGTTCTGTGCTGAGATGGAGGCGGCTCCTTCCTTGTCAGGGAAAGTGGGACTTGCGTTGGGGACTATGTTCTGTCCTTCTGGCACCGTGAGAAAGTGCAACATTGCCGCATACACTGGAGGCAGGGTGCTAACAGCCATAAGTTCTTTTTGACTGACACCCAAGTATTTGACAGTCTCTACAGCCTTGTCACCTACTACTGGGAGACACCGCTGAGGTACACTGGACTTGAGATAACGCTGACAGAGCTGGTGCTTCTGTCCAGCACTCACAACAACACAGACTCGGTGCCGTGGGATGGTACCAGAGGGACGAGCCCGGCTCCAGCGCTACCTACTTCAGAGCAGGAGGGAAGTTCCAGCACTGCCAAATGTGGCAAGAGAGTCACATTTAATAAGGCACTTGACCAAGTACACATTGTTCAAGTTAATCACCCACAATAAAAGTTTTTTGTTCTGCACTAATAATGGAGTCTGTGTCTAATTGCCACAGTTAAAACTTACTTGTCTTTCTCAACCTGTATGAGGACCTTTGGACAGGATTTCAAAAGGGCATAGAGGGGCTTTACCGATATTCCATAGTTGTAGGCGGCATCACGTTCTCATTACTAGGAAAGTCTGGAGCTCCTTAGCTGTTTGAGGTTCCGGAGTCTGGCTGTTTCCTTCCTCACTGTTTCCTAGGGTTCGGGATCCCACAGTGATTCCATAACATAAATGGGTTACTTGTGGCTGTGCCACTTGGGCTTTCTGTGGAGAAACTCAATAGCCAGTAAGTCTGAGAAAGTTTAGTAAGCAAATTGTCCTTGCTAAATGTTATGCATTACCTCCTTTGTTTTGGTAGCTATCAGGTCATCCATGTCTTCGAATTTGAGAGAGTACTGTTTAATCCAAACCAGCTGAGCTGCTTTATTCTGAATGCTATTGGTGCTGCATTCTTAGCCCTACCTGGAGATTCTACCATCCACACCCCAGGATAAACTTGATTCCTTACTTCATCTTTGTTCTGGTCCCAACAGGGGTAATGATTAATGCTAAACTAAGCACCTTCATTAACTGTTCCTTTTTTTACCTTAAATTCTAATTTTCCTTTAAGCTTTATTTCAGTTTGCAGTTTTAGTAAATCCTGCCCTAGGTAAGGTTTTGGTGAATTTGGCATGTGCAAAAATGTGTGTATGCCTACCTGTTTACCTATACTAAATTGTAAATGTTTAATAAAGTAAACCTCCTCACTTTTGCCAGTGGTTTCCCTTATGGTTACAAATTCATCACTTATTGGAATAAGAACACCAAATTAGTTTCTTCAGCTTTTACTACAAATTCCACACTTTGCTGTAATTCCTTCCTTAGCTTAATTTTCTCCACCCTTAACTGTTATTGCATCTGTTACCAAATCCAGTGCCACTTTTTGCACTACTGCTTTTTCTGTTCAATGAGAGCAGAACTCTCCTGGACCCTGCCAGCCCCCCCACACACACACACTCCCCCCCCCGCCCCTCAGCACTTCCTGAGGAGATCTCTGGGTCCTAGAGCCCTGCTCTCAGCTCCTTCCTCTTAAGGCTTCCCGTGCAAACACTGGGATATCAAGTTTCCTCGATCTCTGCAGATAAAGTCTGTTCTTGCTTCCAAAGTTCTGTTTTTGTCTCTATTCGCAACTAACACTTGTTCGATTACAAGTGGGGTGAGGAGTAGTGCAGGGGATGCATTCTCTTGCTGGCACTTACCTGCTTTGGCTAGAGTAAATCACAGACTTTAATATTCTAACTCACTGTTCTTCTTTAAACTTTTTGCTGCTTTTTGTTTTTGTTTTTTTTTTGTTTTTCACAATTCCAGTATTTGTACCGTCAATTACGCTTCCATGTACCATTAATAATTACACTTCCATGTAGCATTAATGTTTACACTTCCACATAGCATTAACATTTACACTTTTGTATACTGTTAGCATTTCCACTTCCATATACCATTAACAATTACATTTCCATATACCATTTACATTTACACTTTCATATACTATAAACATTTAACAATCACAAAGAGAGTGAAAATAACCAGTACAGTTTATCCTTAAGATTCCTCTTCTCCTACATGTTATCAGTGGGAATGAGCCTTCCCATTCACCTGATTCCAGGTTCTTTACTAGTATCATACTTTTTTTTCCATTAATACTCAGTCTTTCCCAATTAAGTGAAACAAAATGAGGGGCTAATGGTTGTCCTCTGTTCACATCCTTGATTTAAAAAGTTCAATACAAGAGGAGTTTTAGCAAGCCTTCCTTCTGTAAATGCCTTCTCCATCCCTTCTGTTTTGCTTAAGTAGTATAGTTTTCAGGATCCTATGGGTATGCTCAACTATGGCTTAACTTGTAATACTGTAATACTTTCTGGGATATATATCCCAAGTCATTATCTGTACAGATTGTAGGACTGTTTTTATGCCCTGAAGTAATACCGTCCAGTGATACTGTTGGGCTGGTGCTGATGCTTTACGGAGAGGACAAAAAAGCAAACCTAGGAGCATTTTGGGGGGGGGGGGGGGGGGGGGGGGTACAGAGAGACAGAAAACAGCCTTTTAAGTTAAGTGTTAAAAAGTCCTGAAACATCAAACTTCTGTGTGGGGGTCCCCATTGATTGGAACCCTGCAGCACTCTTGTTCATGGGCACAGCTGGCACTGGCTGCGCCTGAGAAGAAATCAGTTGAGCAATACAAAGTGCCTGCCAGTACTTCACATGGGGACATGGATGTTACTGTGCATCCCAAGTCCTGCAGGACACTGTACAAAAACGCTTCCCAACATGGCTCTTGATCTGGGGCTATGATCACAGGGAAAACTTTCAATCTATCTGACTTTCCGGCTTTCCTAGCCTCCCTCCCAGGAGTTGCGTGTGGATCAGCAAGGGACAAATCTGTCTCTCCTACAGCATCTATGCCTGGATCAAAAGGGCCTTCGGGATTCTCAGGGGGTGAGGCAGTAAAAATCCCATCTGATGGGGATGGCTGGGGAGCCGAAGGCATTGCGGGCTGATCTGTAGAGCAACCAGCCACTCCCTTGCCCTCAGGCAGACTGGGGGTGTCAGATTGTGAACTTAAGTGGCTCTTTAGCTCCTCAAAGACCTTTTTCCAAGTCTGAAGCAACCCGAACGATGTCTTATCACCCTTAGTGGCAGCATCCCATGGCTTCACCCCGACCTGGTCCCATACTCCCTGATCGTGAATTGTCTTACTTGTGATCGAGGAGTCATTCTTGTTAGCCCATACAAGCATCTGCTGTAAAATGGCAGCGGGCACCATCTTTTCCCATTTTTTAAGAATAATTTGAAAATTAACTAGGACATTCTTTTGTTCTGAGGTCATATTATTCCCCATGGTAACGCAATGGCTTACCTTCATCCAGCGAAAGGCAATCAGAGCTGTCGTTGACAATGAATCCTCAGGTTGTGGCGCTTCTCTCAGCGCACCCACGCTTTTTTCAGTGCACCTGCACTTTTTCTCAGCGTCTGCCACACATTTATGAGCGTGCTCCATGCTTTTTCTGTGCACCTGCCACACTTTTTGTCAGTGTGCTCTGTGCTTTTCTCAGCGCCTGCCACACGTTTATGAGCGGGCTGTGCTTTTTTTTTTTGCATCTTCCAGTGCGAAGAAACTTCAAGTCAGTTTTCAAGTCAGGCCTAGCTTCGTGTCCCTGTTCAGGCACCATTTGTCGTCCATCAGCTCGGTCGAGTGAGAGAGCTCTCACAGTTTCTTGTAGCATCAGTGTAGTTCTCAGAATAGTTCTCCTTTATTGTGTTCAACATACATCTTATATACCATTCACTTACAAGCCAGGAATTCCTGTTCCTCTACTCAGTTGATTGGTCTAGCTTCTCCCAAAACACAGTGATAAAGGATGAAAGGTTTCTTAAGTGTGATAAGATTAACAATGCATACAAAAAGAACCTCCTGTTTACCCTTAGAGGCAAACAGATTCCATTTGCTCTCTGTCTTACACTCCAGACTCCCAAGGTTTCACACTGATAGGGTTTATCAAGGAGTCTGATAAACTCTTTGCTGACTTGCTCAGTTACATCTTCCCCCACAGTCAGCCATTGCTATTACTTCTTCAAAAATCTTTTGTTCCTTGTGTTAGACATGGTGCCTTTGCGTGAGTCAAGACTGGCTATCTTTAATTAAATTAATCAAAGCTAGGGACAAAATCTGTAGGGAGTATTGGGAAAGCCTCTATGTTAATTAATCAGACAGAGGCAAGTAGTTTAGGCCCAAAATGCAAAAGAAAGTTGTGCTTTCTTAAGGAGAATATGTATGAATATAAATATTTTTCAGTTGCTGTTTTAAAAGAGCGTGATAAAAGGTTATTTGGCCTTCAGCTCATGCGAGATCATAGATTATTTATTTTAGTGAAGTCAAAGTATTTTTAAGTTTAACCCCAGCTTTTTTTCCTATTCTTGTTTCGTCTTCTTTCTATTTATTTATTTATCTATTTATTTATTTATTTTTAAAGTGCTGTAAATAAAACAATATTAGCTATATTGGAATGAAATCAGGTAAAGTGATTGTGTTTCTTCTTATGCTCCTGTTGCATGCTTCTCTCATTGTAAATTATCTGCTATGTGCCCCAGAACCCATGGCTTACTAAGAACAAACAATAATAGGCAGCTCTACAACTAAGCCAATGATGGTCTCAGCCATACCAAGCAACATGGTAGGTAAGCACATCACAACAGCATAAAAAATGAGTTTGATGGGTTGCCAACCAGACATTTATAGCGCCAATTAAATGAATTGTTAAGACTTGCTATTGGCTCCATACTGGTTGTCTCCTTGTTCTTCTTGCACCAACTTTTCACTTCAAAAATAGCAACAGAGATATGGAGAGGCCTTTTTTTTTTTTTTTTTTCAGCTTAGTAAGAAGAGTTGTCCACAAGAAGCTCACATGAAATCCTATACATTTTTGACATGACCCTTCTCAGGCTTTGGAGATTCCAGAAAAATGAGGTAATTCTTGCAATAGAGTTTATTACCCAAACAGAGAAAGATAGTTTTGCATCATTCCCATTATCTTTAATTTTTCTACTATAATCTTTTCAGTCCTGTCTTCTCTATCCTATGTTTTATACCTTGCATATGCCTTGTTCTTGCCCTTGATTGCTTTTTGCCCACTCATATTCATTCAAATGAGCCTTTTTTACTTCCAGAATACTTATTGCTAGTTGGCATGAATAACCCCTGGGTATAAATTAATTTATATTTGAATACTTTCAATTTCCACTCTAATTCATATGTTTCAGTTAAGTCCCTGATGTCAAAAAGCCTCTCTAGGGAAGAGTGGATAGCCTATGAGATGGGTAATAACCTCCTTTGTCTTTTCCCTGTAGAACACTGGTACACCTGGACCTAAGAGTGTTTGTAATAGCTAAAAGTTCACATTCTTTATTGGTTTTATAGACTGCTGAGTTAGCCAGGCTCTTGTGTTTTCATGTCCTCATTAAAACTGGGCAAAGAAATAAAGAGGAAGCTTTTTTATTTTCTTTTTTTTTTTCCCTTTAAATGCATTGGTTAAAACAATTTTAAGGAGGAGTTCACTGAAATTATATTCTTCTTAGCTTTTCTCAGAATATATAAGGTGTTTTTTGTGTATTTTATATATTTCAGTTCAATTTATTTTGTTTATTTAAGCACTAGAAGGAAAGGAATTTTTGTTTATACATAGAGCACTCTGGTGAGAGGCAAATGAACACAACTGCCAAAGAACCAACCTATCTGTTGTGCCTATTTTTAGTATGTCACTAAAGTAGTTAGAAATTTCAGCTGAGGTCATGACCTTGTTGTTCTAGGTGGGGCACAAGTGCATGGTAAGAGAGAAGATTGGTCCCAAAAGAGCTTGCAGTCTGCGTAATGAGAGGGAACAAAATATCTCCCAGCAGCACGGCTTATAGATGTGATTGCTTGGGAAGATGTGACAGGTAAGAATTGGATGCAAAGCCTGTTAAAGGACTGCCTATCTCTTTCTGTCGGAAGAGAAAGAAAAGAGCTCAAATCTATGTATCTAGGCAAAAATACTGATCTTTCTTGTACAAAGAGACATTTTAAAATGTTTCAAAATCACTACACCTGTCTATTTCACTCTATTTCATTCTGTCTTTCTTCACAGATGCAAAGCCTCTGCCATTTGTTCTGTCAACCCCGCTATTTATAACACTGGGATTAACCAATTAGGGAACATGCTGAGGAAAGAGAGAAAGAAAGAAAAAAGGTGTCAGAGGTGACCAATCATGTGCCATAAACAGTGAATCAGGATTAGTGGACATTCATAGCCAGCAGCCTGCAAGAAATCTATAGGTTCAAATTTGTTTGCTCAAACTCTCAATGGGCAAGTGCAAAGATGTCCATCTATAAAGGTCACACTCTACCCTTGCAGACTTCTCAAGCAGAAAAATAAAAGGAGGGGGACAAAATTAGTTGCATAAATTATTTACAATGAATGTTCTGAGAAGCTCTTGTTGTGTTTGTTGTCACTTCTTACCCTAATGTCAATTACTCAGGGCCAGATATTAGCACACACTGATGACAACAATCTCTCTGGGCCCTGAGGCAACAAGTAATGACTGAAGGTAAAAGATCTATGGTAAATGTATGTTTAATAGACTAAGGACCAGATTCTCACATAGATTTAGGTATCTAAATCTCTTTGGAGACCTCAGCTGTGGAGATCTCAGCTGTGGAATTCTGTATGCAAAATACTGAACAAATTAGGGAGCTCTGGACACGTTTGTCTCCTGTTCTCTTCTGGCAATCTGTCTGCTCAACAGAAAGAGGCTGAAGACATTCTAAAAATCTAAAATAAAATTGAAAACAAATTACTAGTCTAAACTGAAGCCAGGAGAAGAACTGATTGGAAGTCATCAACAGCACCTAAAACTATTCCCAGTTTTCAAAACAAGGAGTAGAGGAAACATGTTTTTCCCTCAGTGAGACATGTTCAATCACAAAATCCATGGCAGCTTGCTTGGTCTCACAGTCAGGTCAAAGGCACAGAGTCAGAAAAAAGAAGTGAATGGAGGCAAGTTCATGCTTGGAGCTACAACTGAAGCACGTCTGTGCCTACTTTATTCCCCCACCTCCACCTTCACCCTCCCCCAGGTTCCTCTGTACAAGTATGAGGATCTGGATGTGGAATGTCTACCTAATCTAGAGGAACCAACAATGTGAGAACCAGAAAAGCCTTCTCCCAGTATCAAGTCTATATCTCAAAGAAGAAAATGGTACTATTTGTAAATTATTCCCCAAGCAAGGAACTGAACACTTAATATGCTGACCCGACCCTCTTAGAGAAGTGTGCTGCCTCCTTGGCGCTCAGATGAAGGTTATCACCAGGAAACTGGCGCGGCCAACAGTCCATTACCATTACTTCTTTTCCACGCTTGAGATCATGAAGCAGCTACATTTAGTTCAGATAGGCTGGTAACAACAAACATTGTCTGTCGGCTGAAGTACTCGACTTTTTTGCCTCAGTCTTCATTGGCAACTGCTCTTCTCACAACCTTCAAACAGATGGGTTGGAAATGATAGAAGGGATGAAACACCTCCTTATGAGGACGTCTGAGAGAGCTGGGGCTGTTCAGTCTGCAGAGGAGAAAACTCTGGGGAGACCTGAGAGTGGCCTTTCAGTATCCAAAAGGTGGCTATAGGAAAGGAGACAGACTATTCAGCAGGTCTTTGCAATAGGACGAAAAGAAATGATTTCAAACTAAAAGAAGCAGTATTTAGACTGGATTCAAGAACAAAGTTTTTTGCGGTCAGAGTGATGAGGCCCAGGAACTGGTTACATGAAGAGGTGGTAAAAGACTCACCCTTGGAGTTATATAAGGTCAGGTTGAACCAGGCTCTGAGTGATATGATCAAGCTGTCGACACTCCTGTTATTTCAGGGGAATCAAACAAGGTGATCTTTAAAGATCCCTTCCAAGTTAAATGATTCAATTATTCGTGACATTAGTGTTTTTTTTTATTATTTTTATTTTTCTTATGATTTGCTGCAAAAACAAACGAAAATGTGAGTGTCCTTTTTCTGAAGTAACTTTTTCTGTTGGTTTAGAGTTTTTCCTGTCTTTTGCACTTATTCATTTTAACTTAGAAGTGTGTGGTTTCTCACAAATAGATTGGGTTGATTGCCTGAAATGTTTCACATACAGAAGCTGTATGATCTTGGCTGAAATTTACAGTATATTATGGGAAACATATTAATATCAGATATCATGGAGGAGACAGTCCAGTAAGTATGAACTCTTTATATAGAGGATTGAGGGTATTTGGCACTCCAACTCCTGCTCCCAGAAGGAAATACAGTACTGTAACCAGATGCAGTTTACTATTGAACTGACTCCAAATGAAACATTCACATTTAATTTAACACACCAAAATTAAATATTTTGAACTGGGAATCTGGAAGCATTTTGTTTTGATTGAAAATGTCAAAACAAAATATTTCAGCAATACTGAGTACTTTAAAAAAAAAAAAAAAACACAAATTTTAATGTATAGAAAAAAGGTATTTTTTTACATTTTTGGGGATCTGAATTAGCGTATTAACACAGAAATGTATGATTGTAAGAGATCTAAAAAAGTAAAATGATTCTTCACTTACATTCTTTTGTGAAATATGTTTTCATATGTAAACCACAGATAACAATAAACAATACTTCAGTCTTTTTTCAGCAGTGTATTTAAGCTTCCCTTCTTTGCAGTACAGATAGCTTCAGCTAGATTATTCATATTAAGCCATCTGATTGAGAAACTTGTTAACTGCTTGATGCACATTTGAATATTATGGCTTGCTACAGGAACAAGTTAGATACCTCTAACTTTTTTATTTTGACTTCCATAGTTTCACCAAAATTAATTCTCATTCTCTTGCATGACACATTATTAAGTTAAGATTGCTGCTGTTATAGTAGCCTTTGATGTGTTGTTATGATACAGTTTCACTTGCTGTATTGGACATGCGAAAGAGCAGGATATTCAATACACATTTTATTAATATTCTCCTGAGTCAGAAGTATTGACATTCTGAAATTCCCTTGAAATTCCCTTTCATTATTTAAAATGAACAAATCACCTTTAGACATTCTTTCTGTGTCCCTTTCCAGAACCAAAGGAAATCTCTTAAAAAAAAAAAAAAAAAGAAAGGAATTAAAACCTACATATTTTAATACAGCCTAAAATCATCTATCCTTCAGTGTATTTTTAGGGCCAAAAATCTCATACAACCAGAGAATTCTCATGCCTCCAATTTTTATACTTTAACCCTGAGAATAAGGACACTGACAAGTATTTTTAACATATTTCCACTGATATTGCATAAATCCAGAAGCATTTATATGCTAATAAAATCAAAATAGACGCGATTAGCGAGTGGAGTGTTTCAAGATGGTTGTCCTTTTGCCATCAACACATGATAACAGCACTGACGTTGCATTAAAGTACTGAATATTGTATAAGCCAAGAAAGGTTATAGGACATGACAGACTTAGATAATAGTAAACCCTGAGAAATCATACCCTGCCTATTACATATTTATTATGCATTACAAATAGTAAATATTAAAAAAAAAAAATAAATAAACCAACAACAACAACAACAAAAACCAACACCAAAGATACAATGTGGGTAAATTCTTAATGCTTAATGAAATTATTCATGGTATACAAAAAGCAGCATAACTCAACAAATAAAATGAAGGTTAATGCATGCGGATGAATATAAAAGAGTACCCAGCTCTCATGACTAATATGCTGTGTCCTTCCCCTGGATGATCCCGGAGTGAAATTAATGCAAACTCATTTTCATGGTTAAGAGCTATCCCTAGGTGCAGAAGACCAGATAGGCTACACAGAGCAAAATCCAGATGTCTTCTTTCCTTATATTTCTAAGACTCCTTCACAGCTGAATAGTTCTGAAGATATATATAGAGAGACATATCTATATCATCTATATCATCTATATCTTTATCTATCTATATCCATATCTATCTATCTATCTATCTATATCTATATCAATATCTATATCAATATCTATATCTATATCTATATCTATATCAATATCTATATCTATATCTATATCATCTATCTATCTATACATATATAAAATGCATTTTGTATCTATTCCCTCAATTTACATATTTAATTCATACTTTTTCAGCAGTTTGCTTTATTCACTTTCTAACTCATAAGGTCAGTCACAGGCTGGAGAGGACTGTGATATGTAATCATAGCTGAAAATAATAGGAAATTCAAGAAGAGATAAACAAAAGGAACAGGCATAATAAGCCCATAGGGGATTTCTTTCTCTTTCAAGGATTTCTGATGTTCTTTCTTGTAATGATTACAGATCACAGTGCATCGTGTCTACAGTTTCACTTCCCCTCCATTTGTAGCTGCAACAGCCTGATGGCTGGAGAGTGAAAATAAATCAGGAACCATTTGTGGTTATTAGAGATTCCTCAGCATTTTTGTCAGTCTATCAATGTCAGCCTGTGTCCTGGCCAGACAGTTAATGACATATTTACCTTCTGTCCTTCTCTAAATGATTCTGGCTGTTCGTCTGGCTGTTTTACACATTCTCATTCCCCGAGTAACACTATGGGGAAGTGCTGCTGAGTTGTGTCAAATACACTGCTCCCCTGAAATCTCGATGGACTGCTACCTATGTTCTGCAGAAGGGGAGAAGGGAATACCCTCCCTGCTCACCCTCACAAACTTGAAAGAGAAAGCTTTGCACTGGGAACTGCAGCTTTCTGCTGTTAATCTCTCCCACTTAATGACTACTTGCAGCAACTTTCTTCCTGGTAATGCTTCACAAAGGCTATTTAGTTCTGCCTCATCACATCTCTGTTTCCTAAATCTCATTATTTGCAACTAAAATCCTGTACTATAAGGAGAGGAGCTTGATCTATGAACTTGCCTATCTCTTGAGACAGAGTCATTTGGAGCTAGTGTTGTTGCTGGCTCCTAGGACAGTCTGCAGGGCAGCCTTCCTCCAGCCCCATCTTCATAGCCATTGTGAGGTACCTGCCCAAGGCTGCACATCTGGACTTCTGTGCTGAAGGTCCCACTCGATTTCTAGTGTTTATCCAGGATATTTCCAGAATGCTTGCAACCTTGGGGTCCATTCTCTAGCCGCTTGGTGAGGCACGTGTCACCAAAATGCACTTTATTGCCAGAATTGCCTACTTTCTCCCTTCACCAACATTAAAGGAAACTAAAGCCATTAGTTCTTAACAAAGACATCTGAGTCGCATCCCTTAATTCTTAAGGTGTTACAGAATCAGGCAAAGCCCTGTGAACACCAGCTCCTAAAGGAGCACTGTTGAACACCTCTGTGCATTTTACAGCAGCTAAGGAAAACGAAGGCATAAACACTTATTTGTGATCTGTGGTTTTGTCATACATGTAGCAGGGCTGCTCATCCATGTGTCTGAAATCTAAATGGTGTAAAAACTTCTTCTGTATGTCTATTCTGCAAACTTAATCTAGCAACGTAAATGAAGGGATTGTTTTTGAAATTGCTTTTGTTTCCTGAAATCCTCACCAGTAGTCTTCTGATAAAGAAAGAGAAATAGCAGATTTTCTACTATCTGGAAAATTAAGAAATCTGAGCTCTGACAAGTACATGATGGGATGAATATTATAAGTGAGAAAACTCAAAAAGGATGTTTTTCTCTGTGTAATATTTGTGAGGGCTTTGTGTGCCTCTGCTGATCCCACCTAACAGAATCAAAGAGAGAGCCATAATTCAACTAACTGTGGCCTAAACCCCAGAGACCACAAAGTAAATCAGCAAAAAAGAAAGCAAAATTAAGATGCCTTTACTTTCTGTTTTGTTCTCACAGAAATAGCCACTATCTCCAGATCTCTTGTGCAGAAAGCCTTCCTGATCCTCTCTGAAGAAGTCTTCTCCTTCAAGCATTTTACACATCAAGAGAACAGCAGATGGGTAACACTGTGCTGTGAACAACACACTAAGATATTTCTTAGCTCAGATGTGTAATAAATGCCCACGCTGACGCTCCTTGATGCTTTTCTACCCTTTTGTTCTGTGGGTAAAATCTTCGTAAGCGGGGTATGGATGAGAAAATGCACAGGATATTTAGAAGCTGAATGTGTATTGCCATTGATCAGAGGGGAAGAAAAGGAAAAGGAAAAGGAAAAGGAAAAGGAAAAGGAAAAGGAAAAGGAAAAGGAAAAGGAAAAGGAAAAGGAAAAGGAAAAAGGAAAAGGAAAAGGAAAAGGAAAAGGAAAAGGAAAAGGAAAAGGAAAAGGAAAAGGAAAAGGAAAAGGAAAAGGACAGGGAAAAGAAAAAGGACAGGGAAAAGAAAAAGGACAGGGAAAAGAAGAAAGAAAAGAAAAGAAAAAAAGGAAAGGGAAAGGGAAAGGGAAAGGGAAAGGGAAAGGGAAAGGGAAAGGGAAAGGGAAAGGGAAAGGGAAAGGGAAAGGGAAAGGGAAAGGGAAAGGGAAAGGGAACGGGAGGGGATGGGAGGGGAGGGGAGGGGAGGAGAGGAGAGGAGAGGAGAGGAGAGGAGAGGAGAGGAGAGGAGAGGAGAGGAGAGGAGAGGAGAGGAGAGGAGAGGAGAGGAGAGGAGAGGAGAGGAGAGGAGAGGGAGAGGAGAGGAGAGGAGAGGAGAGGAGAGGAGAGGAGAAGAAAAGAAAAGGGAAAAAGTCCTATTTATTATATCTGTTCTGTCCTCTCAAATCAGAAACACAGTCTTATTTAATTAAGTTGTAAAGATTTTCCTTGTAAATAATCACTTTATCATAATTTCCTGCAACTATCTAATGGGAGTTAGATGTAAATCAGAGCATTTATCATACTTCCTACTGTCAGTGTCATCACATCTTGAACCTCTGGATCTTTCTGAGTAATTGATATGTCCTTGCCCTCCCCTCTCCCTCCTTCTCTTTTTCTTTCTCTTCCCCCCTGCTGCCTCAGGTTGGGGAAAGCAGTGCCGACACTGGAGAACAGTCACAGCAGTGGAATGTCATTAGAATTAAAATATACTGATGGAAGGAATGAACAGAAATAAACAACGGGCAATTTAGGAACTAAAAACAGTGACATAAGGTGCAGAAAAATGGAATATGGAGGATAAAAAATGCTGATGCTTAGTTGACAGATTGTTGTCATTCAACTCTCAGGGGCTTTGTCACAACCTTCCAGTGGGGATGCAGTCTCAAACATCTGGCTGGCAACTGGCGCAGAACCTCGGGGCCCTGCTACTGCAGGGAGGGAGTAGGAGGCTGGTGAGGGACCTGATTCTGCCTATCGCCTCCACTACTGTGTCCTCCCATCCTGTGATTCCTTCAGCATAGTGTGTCTGTCAGGGCAAGCTAACTCTCCCAGTGAGTAATTGAATTACATCATACCAGCCTTAAAAACATGTTGCCAATGCTTGGCATTCTGAGATATTTTTTTCCTTCTTTTCAACAAAGCACTTGAAGATTGCATGTAAATGCAAAGAGAAGAATGAAGAATCAGAATTGTCTGCAGGATTGTCATACCTCATTCAACACAACGGTGTCTAGGCCCTCCTGCTGTCATACATCCTGAAATACAGTTCCTTCCTTGCCACAGCACTTCACAGGGATAGAAAAGTTCACCCAGAGCAGTAGTTGGCCATTAAATTTAACATGTGGAAATAAACTGTGAAGCCAAGCCTGTTTTAACGTGCAAAAATGAAATTGCAGTCAATCAGTGTAGCTAACCTATGTAAAAGGGGTGAAACCATCCTCCTTTAACATTTCAAAAATGAACAGTTGCTGATCTGACCAGGCCCTGAGCATTTGTGGTACAAAGCATGTCTTTTTGTTTGCCGTCTTATTTGTGTCTCTTTGGACTTGAAGTAAATCTTAAATGGAAAATGAGGTTTTCTGGAACTTTTATGATAAAAATCATAGGACAAAGGACCTCACCTTGGAATAGCAAACAGTTCTGGAGTTCAGAAAATATCACCACAAACAATCAGTCATAGCAGAGTGATGAATATGGATATTTCTGCTGTCTAAGTTAGTTAAGTTAAATAAAAGTCTGAAGGGAATTCTATGTATCTGGTTTCCTGCAATCACACATATCAGAAGGGCATTTTTCATGTGCATCTGTATGTGCACGTGTGCATGTGTATATATATTTTTTCCGTTAAAACATTTTATATTTTTGGAGGAAAGCTTGCAATAAAATTAGGGACTACCTTGTTTATATAGTTTATTTGCATTATTCCTTTTTCTCAAAGGAGTGGATTTTTATTCCCTTAAGAAAAATTGCTCTGTTTCCCACAGGAACAAAAACCGATACGTGTTTCATTTCTACGTCTTGTTACATTTTGCAAAGGAGCTTAAAATCTTTCTATGAAAAGAATATGAGGTGGAAAGAGAAAGAGCAAATTTGCCTGGTATAACACATTTCTTCCTCAAAATTCTACCATTATAATAACTTTTATATTCACGAAATTTACATCGGCAATAAATAGGAATAATGATTTAAATATGCTATTATAGTCAAGGGACAAAAATTACATCTACAATATTGTAGTCTTTTGCACAGATCTGAGAACTGTTCTTAGGCCTCCTGTGTGAATTTCTACTCAGGTCAGTGCTTCAGCACTCGTTCCCTGGGACAGTGGGTTGCCCTGTCTTCTTAGACAGGGACCTGTAAAATTGCAGAGGTTGTTTTCAAAATATTGAAATGAGAGCTGGTATTGCTAAGTGAACTTTATGGGTTTTGTTCAAGAGGAGGAGTAAGAGATTGGACTATAATTGTTCCTTCCAGCCTTGAAAAACCGTAAATATTTCTATTTAATTAATAATGCTGATGGGCTGATTTCTACTGATCTTACCTCTGCTGGTTTTATGTTCTTCTTAACTGAATAATGTGAGCAGATTTTGGCTCAATAGCTTAACATTATGACAGTAATCGCTAAACTGTATAAATGTCTGTCGTGGGTTTTAAAAGTATTATATCAGGTAATTATTAGTTGCCTTGATCTTAGCAGCTAAGGGAAAATGTTTAATTGCATTACATTTTATTTATTTAAACAGTGCCTTTGTTTGATTCAAAGCACCAGGGAAGGATGAGGAAACATCAAAAATTAATACTATCTGACAGCCTAGAAGTGTGGTCTGATCTATTTCATAGCACATCCATCTAACAGGAACATCAAAAATAAAACAACAAACAAACAAACAAACCACATTTAGAAATATGACACAATCCACTGTTACAGGTAGAAAACATTGTGAGGCTTATTATTTAATATATTACATGATAGATTGCTTTGGAAATAGCAGTATGAAACGATGGGTGGGTAGATTGATTTATCTACTCATTCACCACTTTTTGACAGTTGACAGTATCTAAGTCACAGATTCGTAGTTGTATGAAAAGATACTTTGCTGAGAGTGTGATTGCTGCTAGTCAGGGCTTTTTCTTGAGAAGCAGACTGTATTTTTTATTATTGTTATTATTTATTCATTTTTTATTTGTTTGTTTTTATTTGTTTGCTTGCTTGTTTGTTACAGGTAACTAAATCCCACCTTCAGTGAAGTTCAGACAATCAAGTCCACTTGGAAATCTGAGTCAAAATATCTGGCTTTGTAATTTGCTGAACAACAAAAATTTTTTGGTTTTCTTTCTTCCTGTACTCCTTCAAACATTGTGTTTTCTGCTTAAAGAAAATTAGAAGTAATAATGCCAGCAGGGACTCAGCTAGCAGTCAGAAAACTTGATCTTCCTGGATATCTAACAACATTTTGTGTTACTAATCAAACAACTTTACTAGAGTATACTACCGTTTCTTCTCTTACCTTTAATGTCTCCCACTGAGTTTAGGATAATTGAGTTTTTATGCACAGCTCTTTAGCAGCATGGGATTCTGACTGTGATTAGAACACTTGTTTATGATTAATTTACCCACAAACTAACTTTAAAGAAAATAAGTTCAAGATATTGTGGGCATAAAGATACAGACATAATATACTCTTAAATATATATTCAGTGATTTCAAAGACTGAAAATTATGACTATATGGTCTTCATGAGTCTGTCTTCTCTGATGACTACTGCATGATCGTGTTATGCCTAATATTCATTTATTCATTTTTAAAAATTGTGTTTAAGAAATTCATACTTCATAAAAAATAATTGCAGATGACATCTCAGAATTGCTCTACCTGATTTCTTATTTGGGAAAATTTTGCTTGCCTAGGCTGAGTATGAAACAAAAACAAATATTTCTGAAACAAACAAACAAAAAAAAAAAAAAAACAACAAAAAAAAACCTTTATTTTCTTTTAATTTTGATTTTATAAATCTCACTTGGTTCCTGAAGTAGATACATCACTTATCTTTGGATTGAAATAAATAAATACAGGTGTTAAACTCTGCATTGACAGTGAAGAAAAAGGGTAAATGAAGAAATCACATGATCATGGAATGTCTTAGGTTGGACAAGACCTTAAAGATCATATAGTTTCAAATTTCCTGTGATAGGCAGAGTTAACAGCCTCAGACCACACTGCTTGTGGCCCCATTCTGTCTGGCCTCCGGATGCTATGGGACTGGGGCATCTCCAGCTTTTCTGTGCAGCTTGTTCCATTGCCTCACAATTCCCTGAGTAAAGAATTTCTGCCTAACATTTAATTTAAATTAGAAGCCATTCCCCCTTGTTCTGATGCTATCAGACTGTAAAAAGTTGGTCCTCCTCCTGTAAGCTTGTAAGCTCTCTCAAGAGTCACTGGAAGACTGCAGTGAGATCTCCCAAGAACATTCTGTTCTCCAAGCTGAACAAGCTCTGCTCCCTCAACTTTTCTTCACAGATGAGATGGATCAGCCCTTAGACCATCTCCATAGCCCTCCTTTGGATCCACTCCACATCCTTCTTGTGCTGGGGGCCCCCAGACAAAGTAACTTTTTCCCAGACTTTGTGCAGAAAATATGACATACTTCAGTTCTCAGGCAATATCCAATTCTCAGTTGGTCTTTCAGAACCATAAATTTTATTTTCACTTTCCCGTAGTACAACTCACTCAATTTTGTATTGATTTATTATGCTTCTCTGATGTAAATGTTATTAGCTATGTATGCATGTTTCTTTTACAAATACAGCAGTACCAGAAGTTTGTCCTCATCCTATTCAGATGCTATGTGAGCTTAATAGACAAAGATAGCATGCAAATGAAGAAAGTTAAACAGAAGGAAGTGTAATTCAAAAAACACTAAATAGAATAGAGGTCTAAACTGAATTTCACAAATACTTACAATTGTTTCTATACATTTACTCTTTTTCAAAACCTTTGGGAAATAGGCCAAAGATATGTAAAGTATTTATTTGTTTCCCTATTTTTGTTCTGAATTCATTTAGAATTAATGCTAATCAGCTAAACTTCCACCTTATACCTGATCTTCAACACATTTTAGATTTGAGAAGGACTAAATTCAGCAATACTAAAAGTAGACATGTAAACATCTTTCATGCACTTAGGACTTCACTGAATTTATTGCAGGGCAGATACAACTATAAATGGTAAGCATAAAAAATAAATATTTACAAAGAGATTGGATAAGTAAGACATTAAACAAACAAACAAACAAACAAACAAACCTGTATTTCTTCTGACCATTCTTGGATTGGTTGCATATTGCATACTGAATAGAAGCAGGTTAAAATGAGGAGCTTATTCACCTTACTGCTTAAATGGAGGAGGAATTTGGAATATGCTTAGAGAATAACAGTCTGTCTCTGACTAACTTTAAGGACCAGAAAGTCAACATCTTTCTCGTAGCATGGGATGCTATTTTCCTCCCCTTCTCTCTCACTCTCCCTTCCTCACAGAATTGAGGACTCACAGCTTTCCTGCTCAGTCAGTCTATCAAAAGAAGAAAGAAAAAGGAAGAAGAGGAAGAGAAAGAAAGGAGACAGCCTGGGCAGTAGAAGAAACCAGTCTAAGCACATCTCTAAACAAGATGAACTGTGCTTCAGTGCATGTTATATAAGCAAAAACATCTGCCTCTGCTATATATCCTTACTTCTCTCTTCTTCCATATTTTGACTTCTACTCAAAACTTCTACTAATAGTTGCACAATTTTACAAATATTTTTTACATTTTTGAGAGGCACTTTCTATTCCAAGACTCAGAGAGAATCAGATGACTTAGAGGTCAGTTGATGCACAGCTTGAATTCTGAAGTTACCCATGGATACAGTAGATCTTAGATTCTATACCGCTACTTAGCTACTAAATATTACTGTGTTTAGAACTAAATACCCGGATGCAGAAAGGTGAGACTTTCCATGGCCTCCCTCACCAGGGAATACCTCCCAAGATCAATATACAACATGTGCTGGGATCCTGAGCAACTGTTTTCCTCAGTCTCCTATAGATCACATCTGGAGTAACTGTTCTCCTCCATTCTGTGACCCCTAAGACTTATGCTTCTTGACAGACAGAAAAATTTCCAGACAGCTTGTGAGCAAGAATCACCACAGCTGTCCTCAATGAATCTTCAAACTACAGGGTTTAGCTTTCCTACGATGCTTCAGACATCTCTGACCTTCAATCAACCACGCTCTTTCCTGCTTCTCACTTCCATAAAATGGTTTGTAATGTCTTTTAACCTAAAAAGGATGTTGTGCAGGTAAGCATTAATCATATTACTATGGTAGGTCAAGGAAACCATAGAAACACACACACAAAAATAATTTTGAGATGCTTGAATGGAAAGAAAATCTTAAAGTTGCAAGACCTTACTATTATATCCATTCTTCCTCTGCTGCATTCAGTATTGGTCTCTGTCACAAGCAATTGGTACAGCACAGGAGTAGATAGACCATTGGTCAGTACTGTTTTGCCAGTTCTTAATTGTTTAATGTTCTGGTACAGATCTTTGCAATAGCATTGATGCTTAATCTGATTTTTGGAAGGAGAAGATGTCAGGCTGCCTTTTCCCATTAGCTCACAGTCTATTTAGTTTTCCTAGGTTGTTTGGAAGCTTGATGGGGTTTAATTGAAAATGTCAGAAGGGAACGTTTTAATTTGACTGCATTTGATATTGTGGCTAATGCATTCAACAGTTCATTGTAATTCAGAGCACTCTTCACATTCCACAACTGGCATTGCTATTATTTTAAAAGGTGAAATCTTTCATTGTTAATCAACATGGGGTACTTAGAGTAGTTTATACCATGTTAATATTTTTTTATATTTATGTGCTACACCTTTACAAGGACTACAACAAATTTGTGTTTTATGGTCTAATTAAGTCCTCCCCTCGATCTTCAAGTCCCGAAAGATCATAAAATTTCTCTGTTCTCTGGACCTGCTTCATTTTTCAGTGGTTGGACCAGGAAGAGAAAAAATATTATACACTGGGGACAGCAAATACTGGTTTTTATTAGAGCATTCACGTGGGATATGAGAGAGGATCGAGTCTCTGTTTCCAATTCCTATCAGGTCATTCTATAAAATTACATTATGAAAGATTGACGTAAGCACAACATTGGCTGCATAATTCCTATACATTTAGGGAAGAGCCTTGAAATTTCTGGTTCATTTTTGTGCTCCAAATATTGCTTTTAAATACATTACTTATCTTCAGCTGAATGTCAGGATCCTCATTTACAGGATACAACAGAGCACAACAAGCTGCCTAAAAGCTGATACTTGACTTGATGTCCATAAGGTGGACAATTTTAGGGTAAGATTTTCCTTCAACTCAACTTTAGTCCAGACATCCAATTTTACACTATTTCTCTCAAAATAAGGTCCAGGAGCTACCACAGTTATTTTGTAATAGACACAACCAGAGAATTTCCAGACCCTCCTGCAGTATAACAATCAGCTTCTCTTTGCATAATCTGGCAAAGATAAAAATTAGAGCTAAATCAAGATTATCTTCTTTCACTGAGATTTCATCTGCTCTAAATAATTTTGACTGATTTTACAACATTTCAGGAAACTGTCTTTTTCTGAGAATTTTGCAGAGAACTGTATACAACTTTCCATAATCAGTAGTCTGGAAGATCCAGATGCAGATGATTTTGTGACTACCTAGTGTTGGATATGCAAAACTTTATTCTAGATTAAATATACAAAGTAAAGAATATGAGGCAAATATGAGGTATACTGAAAGATCAGATTTTTGAGAGCCTGCCTTTGTTGATTCAGCTCAGAGCATCTCAAAAGTGAACTAAAGTACATTTACTTAGTTATTCTAGCTTAGTAATATTTACATCACACTGCCAGTAACTGGCAGTCTGAAATAATAAAACAGTATTTCCTTGCTATTTCTAACACTGACCTGTTTTATTTTTTTTATTTTATTCTTCCATAGTGTCCTATTGAGTTCCACTGCATTCTTCCTAATATTTTTTTCAATCAATGTTAAACTGGTAATAAGACCTCAAATCAAAACAAAATTTAGAAAACAAAGCCAGTAAGCACATTCAACAAAAAATGGAATTCATGAACAAGTTTATCATTTTCAGTCCCTCCCGAAAACATACAAATATTTTAGACATATTGTCAAAATATGTTTGTTACTTTTTCCCTAATGACTCAAGTTTAAGTGTTCCATATATTTCAATGCAGCTATGCTAGCAAGAAATGAATGTCCACAACCAATGATTATGTTACATTCACCTTTGTATTTTTATCAATAAGGACATTGTGTATTTGTGTTTGCATGGTGATTGTTCTAAACCTTGGAGAAAGGAAGGCCAAGCTGTCACAAATGAAAATATTTTTTAATTATATTATTTTAAAGAAAAAAAAAAGTTCACTCCAGTGTACTCAACCAATTGGGATAGTATTTGTTATTATTGCTCCATATTTTCAGCAAATTTTAGTAATAAAATGATTTGTTTCACCCAAAAGAGAATGTAAAAGCTTATTTTTTTCCTTACTGCTACTTATAAGAGAGATAGGGAAATTTCAGGGAAATTACAGAAAAAATTGAAAAAAAATAGTTTTCATAAATGACAGGGTTTTTTTGTTTGTTTTGGTTTGTTTTTAACATGAAAGCTGCAAAAAAAGGTTGGCTTAACTTATTGATCAGCAAAAAAATCCAAACAAAAATTGAACCATTTAACCAGATTAAATCCATATGTTTCTTGCCATAAATATATTTATTTATTATTTTTAGTGATAAAATCGATGTATGGCATGATGTGATAATATCAAGTTGATTTATATATAGTCCTTCCACTGCAACACAAACTTTCTAGCAAATATTTGATACAGATATACAGTAGCATTCAAAATGACAAAATGTATACTGTAAAATGACTTATAAAAAGTTCATAAAAAGATTAAGAAAGCAATAAAAATAGATATCATCTTGCAGAAAATGTTGCTGCTCTCTTTTTTATTATGTACAAGTAAATTAATATACTTGCTGAAGAATCTTCCTATGAGAATGATGGGTCTAATTTAGGAAGAAGTGTGATTTTTATTTTTTCACAATTATTTTGGGGTAGAAATTAAAATACTCCCTCATTCTTGAATGTTACCCCAGCCCTTGAATCACTGAGTCCAAGACAATATGAAAGTTTCAAACATCTGAAATGTTTTAAGTGCTTTGTTTTAGCTTAACTTGCAATCATCCTATAGTTCTTCAGGTTGTTATTCTCTCTTGTTACTTACATTTGGAGCTTGTTGTGATCCTTTTCCTCTCTTTTGCTAGCATGATTCATCTAAGAGTCTACAGCAACAAAATCATCAATTCCCTGAGTTTGTACACAAATCAAGTCACCACTAGCAACTGTTGAATTGTCCCCAGACCTCATGTATCATTTAGATCAGGACAATCCATTTCCTTGGATCCTGCAGTAGTCTGCTCAGGAGATGGCTAGCAGAAGATCAATCAGCCTCATAGCTGTATATTGAGATGAAAAATAATTTAAAAGATGGACAGAAGTGTTCTATTTCCCTGGAGGCTGCCATTTGAGCAACTTTCTCTTAGATTTTCTTTTAAAACAAATTAAAAAAAATAATGGCAAACATGAAATTATTCCTTATTGGGAAAAACTTTCTTGATAATTTCTTCTGTACCCCTGAGGAGGTGACACCTTGATTCACATTGTAAATGGATTGAAGACCAATTTGTGTGCTTGCCAACACAGAGACAATGTTCTTTATACCAACTTTGTCATTAAGCTGTTTTGTGCCAAATGTGAGTACCCATCTTGAAGGGTCTGGTCACTGATCACGTTAATTGGGAACCCAGGGCAGAAATCTGGCTCCATGGGTGCCTCCATATGATTACTACTAACAGGATTTACCATGAACAAAGAATTTGTCATACATAGTCAGAATTCATTTCCAATTAACAAACAATTCAAGGGAGTGGGAGTGGCTGTGTCTGGCACTCTTCATTGTTACTAGGAATGTGTGTGATTGCACGTCAACGGGCGAGGGAGATGCCGGCTGAGAACCTAGAGGAACATGGAAACTTAGTACAATTTGAAGCAATTAGACAAGCCCTGGTTTTGACATTTTCATCATCTCCTGTACATCTCTCAGAGATTTGTTCCAGTATCAGAGAGAACAGCAATACATTTATCTCAATCCCCAGCGCTATGTGCCACTGCCAATGTTATTTCTACATCCTTTGATAATTCCTCATCTACCATCCCTTGGAAATCTGATCCCCAATTTTAAGCAAACCTCTGTTCCCTTCACTTGTAAATACAAGCCTCAGCTTAACAAGAAATCTCCTGCTTTGCAGTTCATGCGTCTCTAATTCATGGCTAGCATTATGAAGATTATAATGATCTTTCTTTTATCTCCACTCAGCTAATATGCCAGTGATGGGGGGAAAACAGAATATTTTAGTTGATCTCCTCTTTCTGTGTTGTTTGACACTGTGGTTGCTTCTATTTTTCACTCTGCTTCATATTCTTGGGGAGAACTAAACCCAGCACAGCCTTTGATCTTTTTGACTGTTTTCCTCAGTGGATGAAGCAGCCTTATAAAAAGGGCACAAGCCCTTTTTAGATGATAACATGCTGTACATTTTCTATCTCATTCAGCACCAAGGTGTTTGCAAAAAGCTCACCATCAGTATTCCGCCCTGTTTTTATGTCTCTATTAACACTTCCTGATCTGTTTTCTCATAAGGTCCATATTAATTTACTATGATCATTTCATTTCCTATGCTATCTTTCACCTTGTATTAGTTTCTGCTGAGGCAGGCAAACTACATATGCTATTTTTCTCTGCAAGCAAAAGAAGTCTTTTTTGCCCCTTACTGTGACACATGTGCTTTTTTTTCTTTTTCTTTTCTTTTTTTTTTTTTTTCTTTTTCCATGGTGCTTTTAAATTTTATACTTTAGCATCATTTTAATATCCTTATCTGATTCCTTCATTTAGCAAGGTCTTAATTGTATCATGCAAATTGTGTGGTATAAAAAAATCTTCCAAATCTTTCTGACTGTTGTTATTTTTTTTCCCCTTTTATTGAAATTCTGTTTGGGCAATATAGTTTCTGGCTACTTCCATGGATTTATAACGAAAATATTTATTGGAAGAGAGCTATTTGTGTTTTCTCAGGTCCAACTTCATCATTCAGGGTTTTCATATCCCACATTATCACACATTTTCAGGTGCTTTACACCCCAGAAATTTATTTGATATTCTTCAAAATTTCACTGGAAAATTCAGGCTTCAACAACAGCTAAAAAAATTAAATAACTAAACTGACTATTGCTTTACTTTCACAACTTGCCAAATCAGTAGATATGTAAAATGATAACACTTTCATTTTGACATTTAGTTGACAGAGAAACGTACCAAAATATATTCTATTTCTCTGTGCTAGAGTGAATACTCTGTTTATTATGATTACATTTATATGAATTACATTTTTTTTTGTCTGTTTAAAGTAATTTAAAATAATAACCTAAAGCCAAATCTGTGCTCTAAAAGGCAGCTACAACACATCTGATGAAGGCTATCTACTGAGTGATTTCAGTAGTTATCGATGCAAGAAACTGAAAGCTCATTAAGCACTCAGTTGTTTTCTATATAGGCTCATGGGAAGTTGTTTTTGCAATTTGATAAAAAATATCCTGAAATAGCATAAAAAATTCAAAAACTGAAAATATGAGAAAAAAATCCTTTGTTTCCATAACCAATTCAGAAAAAAAAAATTGTTAATTAAATTATCTGTGATTAAGTAATCTTACATTAATATTTTCCCAAATACTTCTATGAATTGAAAAGGACTATTTGCTTCAAACTCCTTGTAAAGAAACTTCTGAATAACTTCATAACTTTTTATTTTGCCACCACAAAAATCAATGAAACCAGCTCTTTTCTCTGAAAGGTTTCAGTTTTGATGAATCACCTTTTTCTGATGGAAAAGTGTTTTGTTGAAAAATTTTCACCTGCTCTGTTCATGGTAGTGGCTTAGTTCTGGATGAATGCTTCTAGCAATCAGGATAGCAGAGAAGAATATAATCTGCAGAGCTATTGACTACTTGTTGAAGACTAGAAAGAGGTTAACAGTAAAACCTCCTGCAATGTACATTTAAGCTACTTCAAGCTAAGAGAGGTATATCACAGGTCTCAAGTGGATGGAAGCTTCTATTTAGTTCACTTGGTAAATCTGCTGCCTACACTTTTTTGAAAATGCTATATGCATTTAGGTCTTGAAAGATCCAGCTCATTTAATGCAAGTTGCTTATTCTGATCACCTTCTTATAACCACATGGGAACTTAAAGTGTTGCAGACACATTTCTGGACATGCTCGTACCTCTCCGGGTAGTCCAGCAGGGGATTCAACTGAACAAAGACCTTGTTTTAAGATGTGATAGTAGATGCAGAACCAGAATGTAACTGTGTAATCCTGACACATTTAGCACTCACCTAACACTACCGCTTTATCCCATGAAAGCCCTTCTACAAATGAACATAGTAGTAAAAAGGAAGATATATACACAAAATAAAAAAGAAAATCGGTTATGATTATTATAGAATCACAAGGTTGGAAATGACCTTCAAGATCATCTAGTCCAACCGTCCTCCCATTACCATTGCTACCACAAGCACTAAACCATATCTCACAGCTCCTCATCCAGATGCCTCTTGAACACTGCCAGGGACGGCGACTCCACCACCTCCCTGGGCAGCCAATCCAGTGCCTGACCACTGTCTGAATTTCCTTATGTCTAATCTAAACCTCCTCTGATACAATTTGTGGCCATCTCCTTGGGCCTTGTTTGTTGTATGGGAGAAGAGGCTAAATGCCTCTTCACCACCTCTCCTCAGAAAGTTGTAGAGTGCAACGAGGTCTCCCCTGAGCCTCCTCTTCTCCTGACTGAACAATCCCAGCTCCCTCAGCCACTCCTCATAAGACATATGCTCCAGACCCCTCACCAGTTTCATTGCCCTTCTCTGGACACGTTCCAGGGCATCAACATTTTTCCTGTAGAGAGTGGTCCAAAACTGAACACAGTAATCAAGGTGCAGCCTCACCAGTGCTGAGTACAGGAAAATGATTTACCTCCCTGCTCCTGCTGGCCACAATATTTCTAATGCAGGCCAGGATGCCGTTGGCCCTCTTGGCCACCTCGGCACACTATCGGCTCATGTTCAGCAACCATGGAACTGTAGAATTCTCCATTCTTGGAGAATTTGGCCAGCAAAACTACCTTCTTGAGCTTCCAGAGGGCGGACTTTGATCTGTTCAGGGCGCTTGTAGCATGGGTCCATGGGAGTCGCTTCTCAAGGGTAAAGGGGCCCAGGAAGCCTGGATGCTCCTCAAGACCGAAATCTCAAAGGCACAAGAAAAGGCTGTCCTGAGTGCCAAAAGGAGAACCGTAGGGGAAGACAACCAGTGTGGATGAGCCAGGAATTGCTGTTGAGACTCAGAGAGAAAAAGAGAGTCTACATCCCCTGGAAGTCTACATCCCCTGGAAGAAGGGGCAGTCTACTTGGGGAGATGACAAAGAAGTAGCTAAGGTATGCAGGGAGGAAGTTAGGAAGGCAAAAGCCCAACTTGAACTCAGAATGGCCACTGAAGTAAAAGACAATAAAAAATCCTTTTATAAATATACCAACGGCAAAAGAAGAACCAAGGATAATTCTCATCCTATACTTGATGCAGCAGGGAATGTGGCCACTGAGGATAAGAAGGCTGAGGTCCTCAATGCCTTCTTTACATAGCCAGATCAGATATCCTCTGGGATTTTTATGCCCTGATCTGGAAGTCTGAGACACTGCTCAGAATATGCCCCCACCGATTCCTGTGGAGACAGTCAGAGAGCTCCTCCTCCGTCTGGAGTGTCACAAGTCCATGGGACCAGATGGGCTGCACCCTCAGGTGCTGAGGGAGCTGGCGGGGGTGATTGCTGAGCCCCTCTCGGCCATCTATCAATGCTCCTGGTTAACTGGAGAGGTCCCAGAGGATTGGAGGCTTGCTGATGTGACTCCCACCTTCAAGAAGGACCGTAAGGAGGATCCAGGGAACTATAAGCCTGTTAGCCTGACCTCGGCACCAGGAAAGGTTATGGAGCAAATCATTTTGGATGAGATTGCACGGCACGTGCGCTGTGTCCAGGGGATCAGGCCCAGCCAGCACAGGTTCGTGAAAGGCAGGTCGTGCTGACCAACCTCATCTCCTTCTATGACTGGGTGACCAGTCTGGTAGATGATGGAAGGGCTGTTGATGTAATCTACCTAGACTTCAGCAAAGCCTTTGACATGGACTCTCCCAGGCTTCTTCTGGGGAAAATGGCTGCCCGTGGTCTGAATAGATATACAATTCTTTGGGTAAGGAACTGGCTACAGGGCTGTGCCCAGTGTGTAGTGGTGAATGAAGTCCAGCTGGCAACCTGTTTCAAGCGGTGTCCCCCTGGTTTCGGTACTGGGGCCCATCTTGTTTAATATCTTTATTGATGACCTAGATGAGGGGATTGAGTGCACCCTCAGTAAGTTTGCAGATAACACCAAGCTGGGAGGTGGTGTTGATCTGCCTGAGGGTAGGGAGGCCCTTCAGAGGGACTTAGACAGGCTGGACCGCTGGGCTGAGGTGAATGGGATGATGTTCAACAAGGCCAAGTGTTGGGTTCTGCACTTTGGCCACAACAACCCCATACAGTGTTATAGGCTTGGGGATGAGTGGCTGGATGAGTGTGAAGAAGAGAAGGACCTGGGGGTGTTGGTTGATGCTTGGCTGAACATGAGCCAACAGTGTGCCCAGGTGGCCAAGAGGGCCAACGGCATCCTGGCCTGCATTAGAAATGGTGTGGCCAGCAGGAGCAGGGAGGTAAATCATTCCCCTGTACTCAGCACTGGTGAGGCTGCACCTCGAGTACTGTGTTCAGTTTTGGGCCCCTCACTACCGGAAAGTATGTTGAGGCCCTGGAACATGTCCAGAGAAGGGCAAGGAAACTGGTGAGGGGTCTGGAGCACAAGTCTTATGAGGAGCGGCTGAGGGAGCTGGGATTGTTCAGTCTGGAGAAGAGGAGGCTCAGGGGAAACCTCATTGCACTCTACAACTTCCTGATTCTATGATTCTATGATTCTGTGATTCTTTTGCCTGAAAGAAATGGAATCAAAGCCTGGCTCCTACAGAGATAATCATCAGCAGTCATTGTGGAAAAAGGTCTTCCTAACTTAGGAGAAACCATAGTCAGATTCAGACTAGCTAATTATCAGCAAGAACAATAATGAAGACTACACTGTTTGTGCAATTTCTTGGACAACCCACAATGCACACCAGAGGCAACATGAATCTGTTTGGCACAGAGGCCATCTCAAAGTCTCTCTGAAACATTTATGAAGTAATGCAGAGATGAGGCATCATGTGCAGCAGGCTGAAAAATCAGTTACTTTGAGCCATCTCATCAACTCATCACCAACTTCATTATGTTCTTTTTGCAGTTTTTCTGCTAGTCTTCAATATTAAATACATAAAAGTAAATTGAATGTTTGTATAACTATTAGGACAAGCATCTTGGAGGTGAAATAGATGTACTTTATTTTATCCAGGACCTGAATGTGAATGCATGATAACAGAAAAGTTGTTTATACATAATAATAGTTTCAGAAATCAGTATGGGTAAAAAAGTAAAAAAGAAAGAAGAGATATTATCTGGCCACATAAATCAAAACAGTGCAATGTGGGGCATTCAACGCCTATACTGTTTATTTTGTAAAAATATTTTCTTTCTCAAACAAATCTCATGAGTTTCTAAATCCCTTTTTGATCTGCTAAGCATTACTATTAAGTAGATAACAATAAGTAGAATTCTTTCTCTTCCCCAGTTATGTCAGTGTAATTTGGACTCTTCCAGAACCCTTATGCTTTCACAACTGACAAGTACTCCACTTGTTTTTGCAATTCTTGATAAAGAATCTCAATTTAACCCTGAAGAAAACTTGCCTGATTTCTATAAACAACAACAAAATGAAGTCTGCTTACACTAAAACTTAATTACTTCTAATATTCTCAGAAATCTTGTAGTTCATGTGAGAAGTACTTATAAAATGCAGAAAATACTAGAAATGCATTCAAAATGTTTCACAGCTTCAAGATCGTTTGCAAACATAGGAGGAAAAAAAAAAGGTTAAAAAAAAAAAAAAAAAGTGGACATGGTTTTCCTGAGAACAAGAAATTTGGATTTGTATTTTAATGGCCTTAAAGTTCCTTTTTAATTACGGGAAAATAATTTGAGGAAGATTGGTAATGGGCAAAACTTTGAGACCTTTTGTTCTTTAGTGCAGTGAAAGAAACCTCATTAGAGAGGATTTTCTTAGTTAGCAGGGCTTTGGGGTTAATGAGCTGTGAGTGATAATATATAGTAGTAATCCCTCATGGCTGTAACAAGTTGTATTTTATAAACTCCTTAATCTCAGTGACGAAGGAGATGTAGAGTATGGGAAAGAGAAGAAACTAATTTACAATGCTCAGAGAAATTCTAAATATTTTGCTCCTTGTTTCGAAGTTATTTGGGAAAAAAAATTACAGGTATTGCAAGCATAAGGAAAAATAATATTTGGGGAGCTATTGGGGGTTGGACTCGATGATCTCTGGAGGTCCCTTCCAACCCTTCCAACCTTCTGTGATCTTTATGTTTATGTAAGTGGTGTCCTAGTAACACCAGCATTGTTATTGTTATTGGAGTATTTCCTAAATACATTTCCTAAGAATAAAATGTTGTGGAGAAGAAAATCTTACAGTATATATTTAGTCAGAGAATATATCTGTTTGTAAACAATTACAGAATTTAGGCTCACATGCATATGGGAGCTGGTCACAAAAAGAAAGCTTGAGAATCATGTAAATATAAACATTTTGTGTCTTCGGACAGAAAAAAATACTCTTGTTTGCCTGTAGAAATTTCCTGCTGTCCCAGAGAGTAAAAGTCAACAGAATGGACAAAATATGTAATGAAAAACATCTAAAAAAATAGCAATAATATAAAGATTATTTAAATTTTAAAATTATACTTCTAAACACAATTTAAAATAAACATTACATAAGTGTCTTCATATCTTTTCTACATCTGTTTACAAAGTAGACCCATCTGTAAGACTTTATCAGCAGTGATATTTGAGACTTTTTAGAATTCTCTTGAACACACTGTAGTATGTAATACTTGAGTTATTACATGGGCCACCGTCTATTATTTGCTAGAGGCTACAAATGATCATATTAGTTTTTTAGTTAAAACTTGTGAACATGAATCCTTGCAGCACCCATGTTAATTTGATAATAAACATTATTCTTTAACTAGTAAAAATCACTGCAGTGCTGTTTCAACCACCAGAACTGGTTGATTTTTTTCACGTCAAAACTGTTTTTCAACAGAAAATTAGTTTTGATTTTGTTTGTTTGTTTGTTTTGTTGTTTACATGTTTAAGGGATCTTCTTTCTGGGGAAAAATATTTTTGAATAAATTTAATTCAAGAAATATATCAACTGGGTTTAATCATTGATATTTTACTTCTGATAATTAACTGTGGTTTCTAAGGGAATTGGAAGTCAGATGATGAATCTTACCTCAAGAGGCAAGTTCTTCAGCTGCATTTTATATTTCAAGAGATGTTCTTGAAGGGATAATAGGTACTTTACTTTTCATTCAAGGTATTTTGATTATTAATTTTAAAAAGAAAAAAAAATAATTGAAAATTCACAAGATTTTTCTTATAAAGTGTTTGCACAAAATAATCTAGAGGTAGCTCTTTGTTATCTGCCAAGTTGAACACTGAATTACAATCGGCCTTTTCAGCTTTTTTTAGAACGATTTCGGGACTTCACTAAGGATATAAAGAAGAGTCTTCTGATAGAGGTTAAGTTTTATGATTTTATGGGGAAAGGAATTAGGCAAGTTTTGTTTCTCCTCATACTAATTTGAAAAAGCTTCGTTTTGTCTCAGGATGGAAAGAACTGAACTGTTTTGCTTGGTGTAATCTGGGGGAATCAGATCATTTTTTCTTAAGTAATGTTCAAATACAAATGAACAAACATCAAATAAAACATTATTATTTGGATATATGTGTATATTCTTATGGAATCACAGGATGGCCTGGGTTGAAAAGGACCTCAAAGATCATCTACTTTCAACACCCTTGCTATGTGCAGGGTTGCCTACAACTAAACCAGGCTGCCTAGAGCCTGGCCTTGAATGCCTCCCCAAATGGGGGCATCCACAACCTCCTTTGGCAACCAGTGATCCAGTGCATCACTACCCTCTGTGTGAAAAAACTTCCTTCTAATATCCAACCTAAACCTCCTCTGTCTCAGCTTAAGACCATTCCCCCTTGTCCTATCACTATCCACCCTCAAACAGCCATTTCCTTCCTGTGTATATATTCCTGCAAGTACTGGAAGATCACAATGAGGTCTCCCCACAGCCTTCTCTTCTCCAAGCTAAACAATCCCAGTTCCTTCAACTTTCCTCATAAGAGAAGTGCTCCAGAACTCTGATCATCTTTGTGGCCCTTCTCTTATCTGTTTCAAGAGCTCCACATCCTTCCTGTACTGGAGGCCCCAGGCTTGGATGCAGTACTGCAGATGGGGCCTCACAAGAGCCAAGTAAAGGGGGACAATCACCTCCCTCTCCCTGCTGGCCACCCCTTTTTTAATGCAGCCCAGAACACAGTTGGCCTTCTGGGCTGCAAGCACACACTGCTGGCTCATGTCCAGCTTCTCATTCACCAGGACCCCAAGTCCTTCTCCACAGGGCTTCTCTGAAAGAGATCTTCCCCCATTTTGTATTAATATCTGGGATTGCCCCGACCCAAGTGGAGTACTCTGCACTTTGCCTTATTGAACCTCATTAGGTTTCATGGGCCCACATCTTCAGCCTATCCAGGTCTCTCTGGATGACTTCCTTTCCTTCAAATGTATCAGTTGCGCTGCTCAGCTTGGTGTCATCCACAAACTTGCTGAGGGTGCAAATATATATGATAATTATATAATATTGGTTTGTACTTTGAAAGAGGAGCATGGGAGGTGAAATTTTTTTTTCAGTTTAAAATTGTAACAGTATGAAAGACTTTCGTCTATGTGTAACAGAAGAGTTGGAAATAATCTTCCATATTACAGACTAAAAAAAAAAAAAAAAAAAAAAGTGTTGTAAAGTGCTTTCCCTAGATTGTGCAACAAATCTTTAATAGATGATTTTTGCTCATTTTGATAGACTTCGGACTACAGATGTGGCATGCAAGATTACTCTTGTGGTGTCTTATCCATTCAAGCAAAAAATGTAAGCAAGTGGCTCTGTACAGGCTGGAGCACCATCCTCTATGTTAAAGACATGCTGGAATGCTGTACTGACCAGAGATTTTTCCCTGAAGTAAAACTATGGGCTAGCTGCCTGCTTAGAATATAATATGAAGAAGAGAGTGAAGTCACACAGGAGAGTGCAAGGGAGAAGAATGCAAAGTGTGTAGAGCTAGAGAGGTACCATTGTTTGGAACAAAAGATTGAAATGCTTTGGAACAAAACTCTTGAAATAAATTTAGAAATAAAGTATGATATTACCATAGAGTCATATTGTCAGTAGCAAGAGTGCTTAAGAGAGAGAGTAAGAAAGAGAAAATATCCAACTGGTAATATTTTAAAGGGTAACCAATGCTCACTAGCAGCTGCAGTAAGACATTAAGTAATAGAGCACAGTAATGTTAACGGCTCTCTTGGTAAGAGTGGTAAATGAAATAAACCTCAGCATTCGGTGTATCATTAATCTATAGTGAATAATGACACTGGTAGTGTAAGGAGATTAAAAAGGACATTGTAAACATTTGTGGCTGTATAATATACAAATTAAAAATGTGTGAACGCTCGCAGCTGCATAATCTACAAATTAAAAAGTGTAATAGCATAGCATTAATTACTGGCTGATCAATTCACCCATAATTGCTGGCATGTAGATGAACAATTACAGGTCCAAAATGTTATTTGAGAAAGAGACATTGACCTTGGAACCATAAGAAATGATAATATGTTAAAAGGTAATATAGGCTTGTGTTGAAATCCTCTATCAGTACTTGCTCTTACTGGCTAGTTTGCTTGGCAATCCTAATCATAATTTTCTCTAAATGTTGTTGTGCCTGAAGTAGATTATTTTACATTTGAATTACACTAATATCTGAGTGCAGAGTATTTCCTGTAATCACTGTAGGTAGATGCTCATATGTAGATAACTTAACAGATATGTAAGTAGGATCACAGCTTTTTAAAGGAGAAGGGATATCAGACTCAATTAGTACAGCTGCTGAATATTTCCCTTTATTTCATCCTGCTTCAGTTTGCTAATATGTTTGCCATGTTTCACTGGTTTGTTCTGGTTCAGATTTCTTGGTTGGAGTGTTTCTTTGAAAATGCCAGCCAAAACTCTGTAGATGAAATACACAAGTGTTTTGCCTTTTTTAGAATAGAACCATTGTCTGTTTCTAAGACAAGCGCTAGCAAAATGATCTTGAAATACAGTGGGAGGGAGTGTTGCTGGGAATTAAGGAGGTTGTTTATTCACTCCTGTACACTGTTTCTTGCAGCAATTGTAACTCCCACCCACTCCATGGAGACTGCCAGATTACAGCAGCTAGCCTGGAAGATAGAGTTTAAAGCAAGGCAAAGATTCAAGAGGGAAGAGATCATATCTTAGAATCATAGAATTGCTTAGGTTGGAAGGGACTTTTAAGATTATCTCGTTCTGCCCTCCCTGCCATGGGCAGGTTTGCAAACCACTAGATCAGGCTGCCCAGGACACCTGGCCTTGAATGCCTCCAGGGATGAGGCATCCATGATTTCTCTTGGCAACTTTTACCACCACTGCATCATCCTCTGATTTTAAAAGTTCTTCCAAGCATCTAATTAAAATCTTCCCTCTTTTAGTTTGAATCCATTCCCCTTTGTCCTATCACTATCAGACCACATAAAAAAAATCCCACTTGTAAACTCTCTTCAAATGCGGGAAGGTTGGAATGAGGTCTCCCTGGAACTTTCTCTTCTCCATGATAAATAAGCCCAATTACCCCAATCTTTCTTCACATGAGAGGTGCTTCAGCACTCTGATAATCTTTGTGATCCTCCTCTGGACTTGCTCCAACACCTTTGCATCCTTCCTTTAGTGTGGGTCCCAGGTGTGGACACAGTGCTCCAGATGTGGATTCACAAGTGTACAGTAAAAAAAGACAATAATCTCCATCTCCCTGCTGGTCACCCTTCTTTTGAAGCAGACCAGTAAACTGTTGACCTTCCAGGCTACAAGCAGATAGTACTGGTTCATCCACAAGAATCCTGAAGTTCTTCCCTGCGGGGCTGCTCTCCATGTGTTTTTCTCCCAGATTGTACTCATATCCAGGACTGCCTCAACCAAAGTGCAACACCTTGAATTTGGCTTTGTTGAATCTCATTAGAGTTTTGTGTAAGGAGAGTGGGAGACTGCAGGTCTGACTAAACCAAAGGGATCAAATATATGGGAAGCAGTGAAAGAAGGTTGGTTCTGAAAAAGAAGATTATTCAATATTCCCATGTATATGCACAAGTTAGTGCATTCTTAATCACACACTGAATTTTACTAGGAGTGAAAAATACAGTGGTTTGTAGATGGATGTGATTACATAATTAAAAGTGGGCAATTCTGAAGTTTCCTTACTTTTGTTGAAAAGGTGATAATTTTTCTCACATTCTATACTAATTGTATATACCATATTTAGGTCTTCATCCTGCAGATATGTTCACTTGCTTAAACTGTTTAAATAATGTCACTTATTTTAATATGACTACTATCATACTTATGTTTGGAGGTTGTATTGTTCATCTCAACCCAGAGACTTCAGTACTAACATTCACTTGCTCAAAACAACCTCCTTTATGCTTTCACTGATGTTATTATATTCTTATTCCATTTTGTAACTCATCTCCTATCTACATACCTTTTTTCTTTTTTCTTTCACATAATTATACAATATTTCAGAATCTGTATATTAAAAGATTTCCCAAAAGTAATAGGTGATAGCATGGGACATTTGGAAAGCAACCAAAAAACATATGACCCCAATTCTCTCCTTTCTGTACTGACTCTCCAAAGAATACAAAATCAAATTCAAGGTCTTAGTCCTGAAAGCCACAGCTCTCCCCGGGATCTGCACAGGTTATCAAAGAAATTACTTCCTCCTGCAGAACACTGACTATCCATAACAGAAAAACAGTAGATCTGAGCTTAAAAATGAGACATAAAGGTGCTGAGGGTTTCTGTGCAATGAGCCCCAAGACACATCAGCAATGCCAGAAAATGCATTTTCTAGCAAAAACATTAAGAAGTTTTTCTTTCTGCAAAGCAAACAAACAACAACAACGACTAAAACAGACTTACTTACTTGATTTAGTTTTGTTCTCTTCTCTTTGGCAGGGATAATCTTTAAAGTGTCTGAGATGAGAGCCAGGCAGTAACTTCTTGAGTTTGATAATTTTTGTTCATTTTTCACCAATGTTTTGCACTTCTAAAGATAATGTGATTCCTTGTTAACAGATCATCCATGCAGTACCCATTTCAGAGAGAATTTAAAACTTGAATGTCACCAAGAAGATTGACATTCACTGTAAAAGCTAATGTTTTCCGGTTTTCCCTGATACAATCCACGCTGTATTGGTTGATTTTCTCATCTCATTTGCACATCTGCATATGTACATTTTAATGACCATACAGTTAGTTAGTCATAAATATCTAATTCTACACAGATGATCAACTTGTTTTTCCTATCTATACAAAACCTATGGCTAGACAATAAGCTAAGCAAAAGGAAAACAAAGCAGGCATAAACACTTAGTGATTGGAAAAACTGCTGCTACAACTAAACCAAGGAAAAACACAGGCAGGTCAGCAAAAGTTCAGACAAAGAAAGCCTAATATGCCTAATGTGCCTAAGAGCTGAAGCCTTCTAAACTCAGAAGAAATTGGTAGTCCATTATTGACAGTGGCAGCACTGACCAGAGTACAGGGCAACAGTTCAGACTTTTTGCACATATCCAAAAATTGGATGGAAATTACTTGGAATTCAGGAGCATATTGTAGGCTAGAAAATTCTTTTATTTGGGAAAAAAACATATATAAAATGACTTTCAATTTTTTTTTTTTTTATTAGCTTTTGTTATAACGTAGAATCATAGAGTCATAGAATCATAACATCATTAAGGTTCGAAAAAAAACCCCACTAAGATCATCTAGTTCAGCAGTCAACCCATTACCACTATGCACGCTAGATCATGCTCGTAAGTGCCACATGTACGCATTTTTGCAATGCCTCCAAGAACAATGACTCCACCACTTTCATGGGCAGCCTGTTCCAATGCATTACCACTCTTTTGGAGGAAAAAAAAAAAAAAAAAAAAAAAAAAAGGCCTAATATCCAACATGAATCTCCTCAGGTGCGATATCAGGCCATTAACTCTCATCCTGTCACTTACCTGGGAGAAGAAATGAACACCCACCTTGCCAAAATCTCCTTTCAGGGAGTTGTTGTTGAGAGTGATAAGGTCTGCCTTGAACCGCCTCTTCTCCAGACTGAACAATCCCAGTTCCCTAAGCTACTCCTCATAAGACTTGTGCTCCAGATTCTTCACCAACTTCACTGCCTTTCTCTGGATACTCTCTGATACCTCAATTTTTTACTGTAGTGAGGGGCCCAAAACTGAAAAACAGTATTCAAAATGATGCACCACCAGTGCTGAGTGCAGAGGGAAGATCACCTTTCTAGTCCTCTTGGCAGTACTATTTCTGGTATAAGACAAGATGCCATTGGCCTTCTTCTCCATGTGACTACAGTGCTGGCTTATGTTCAGCTAGCTTTTGACAAGCACCCAAAGACCCTTTTCCATCACACAGCATTCCATACCTCAAGCCAGTAGCACTGCATAGGGTTGTTGTGACCAAAATGCAGAACCCAATACTTGAACTTGTTAAAGCTCATATAGTTGGTTTCAGCCAATCAGTAAAATATATCCAGAGCCTTCTGTAAAGTCTTTCTACCCTCAAGCAGATGAACATTTTCTCTCAATTTGGTGTCATCTGAAAACTTTCTGAAGTTGCATTCAATCCCTTCATTCAGATTATCAGTAAAGATATTTAAAAGAGTTGTTCCCAGTACTGATCCCTGAAGACCACTCATGATCACTTGGTGGATTTAACTCTATTCACAATTCTCTATGGCTGGCCACAGAGACCAGTTATCTACTCAGTGAAGAGCTCACCTGCCCATACCATGGTCTGACAGCTTCTATAGAATCATAGAATCATAGAATCACAAGGTTGGAAATGACCTTCAAGATCATCTAGTCTGTCTTCTCATCACCATTGCTATCACAAGCACTAAACCATATCACACAACTCCTCATCCAGACACCTCTTGAACATTGCCAGGGATGGCAATTTCACCACCTCCCTGGGCAGCCATTCCAGTGCCTGACCACTGTCTGATTTTCCTTATGTCTAATCTGAACCTCCTCTGGTAAAACTTGCGGCCATTTCCCCAGGTCCTGCTCAAAAACCGCAAAAAGAACATAATGAAGTTGATGATGAGTTGATGAGATAGCTCAAAGTAACTGATTTTTCAGCCTGCTGCACATGATGCCTCATCTCTGCATTACTTCATAAATGTTTCAGAGAGACTTTGAGATGGCCTCTGTGCCAAACAGATTCATGTTGCCTCTGGTGTGCATTGTGGGTTGTCCAAGAAATTGCACAAACAGTGTAGTCTTCATTATTGTTCTCGCTGATAATTAGCTAGTCTGAATCTGACTATGGTTTCTCCTAAGTTAGGAAGACCTTTTTCCACAATGACTGCTGATGATTATCTCTGTAGGAGCCAGGCTTTGATTCCATTTCTTTCAGGCAAAAGAATCACAGAATCATAGAATCATAGAATCAGGAAGTTGTAGAGTGCAATGAGGTTTCCCCGAGCCTCCTCTTCTCCAGACTGAACAATCCCAGCTCCCTCAGCCGCTCCTCATAAGACTTGTGCTCCAGACCCCTCACCAGTTTCCTTGCCCTTCTCTGGACATGTTCCAGGGCCTCAACATACTTTCCTGTAGTGGGGGGCCCAAAACTGAACACAGTACTCGAGGTGCAGCCTCACCAGTGCTGAGTACAGGAGAATGATTTACCTCCCTGCTCCTGCTGGCCACACCATTTCTAATGCAGGCCAGGATGCCGTTGGCCCTCTTGGCCACCTGGGCACACTGTTGGCTCATGTTCAGCCAAGCATCAACCAACACCCCCAGGTCCTTCTCTTCTTCACACTCATCCAGCCACTCATCCCCAAGCCTATAACACTGTATGGGGTTGTTGTGGCCAAAGTGCAGAACCCAACACTTGGCCTTGTTGAACATCATCCCATTCACCTCAGCCCAGCGGTCCAGCCTGTCTAAGTCCCTCTGAAGGGCCTCCCTACCCTCAGGCAGATCAACACCACCTCCCAGCTTGTTGTCATCTGCAAACTTACTGAGGGTGCACTCAATCCCCTCATCTAGGTCATCAATAAAGATATATCTTTATTAAATAAGATTAAATAATATCTTTATTGAATAAGATGGGTCCCAGTACTGAAACCAAGGGGACACCGCTTGAAACAGGTTGCCAGCTGGACTTCACTCCATTCACCACTGCACACTGGGCACAGCCCTGTAGCCAGTTCCTTACCCAAAGAATTGTATATCTATTCAGACCACGGGCAGCCATTTTCCCCAGAAGAAGCCTGGGAGAGTCCATGTCAAAGGCTTTGCTGAAGTCTAGGTAGATTACATCAACAGCCCTTCCATCATCTACCAGACTGGTCACCCAGTCATAGAAGGAGATGAGGTTGGTCAGCACGACCTGCCTTTCACGAACCTGTGCTGGCTGGGCCTGATCCCCTGGACACAGCGCACGTGCCGTGCAATCTCATCCAAAATGATTTGCTCCATAACCTTTCCTGGTGCCGAGGTCAGGCTAACAGGCTTATAGTTCCCTGGATCCTCCTTACGGTCCTTCTTGAAGGTGGGAGTCACATCAGCAAGCCTCCAATCCTCTGGGACCTCTCCAGTTAACCAGGAGCATTGATAGATGGCCGAGAGGGGCTCAGCAATCACCCCCGCCAGCTCCCTCAGCACCTGAGGGTGCAGCCCATCCGGTCCCATGGACTTGTGACACTCCAGACGGAGGAGGAGCTCTCTGACTGTCTCCACAGGAATCGGTGGGGGCATATTCTTTTCATTTCATTTTCAATGACATTTCTTTTCATTTCTTTTCAATTTTCATTCATTTCAGCCTTGAGAAAAGGAGACTGAGAGGGGACCTGATCCAGGTCTATAAATATCTAAGGTGTAGGGGGCAGAATGGCGAAGCCGGACTCTTTTCAGTGCTGAGTGGAGACAGGACAAGGGGAAACGGCCAGAAACTGGAGCATAGGAAGTTCCGCACAAACATGCGCAAGAACTTCTTTACAGTGAGGTGACAGAGCACTGGAACAGGCTGCCCAGGGAGGTGGTGGAGTCTCCTTCTCTGGAGACGTTCAAGACCTGCCGGGATGCCTACCTGTGCTACCTGGTGTAGGGAACCTGCTTTGGCAGGGGGGTTGGACTCGATGATCTCTGGAGGTCCCTTCCAACCCCTACAATTCTGTGATTCTGTGTGATTCTGTGATTCTGTGATATTCTGAGCAGTGTCTCAGACTTCCAGATCAGGGCATAAAAAGCCCAGAGGATATCTGATCTGGCTATGTAAAGAAGGCATTGAGGACCTCAGCCTTCTTATCCTCAGTGGCCACATTCCCTGCTGCATCAAGTATAGGATGAGAATTATCCTTGGTTCTTCTTTTGCCGTTGGTATATTTATAAAAGGATTTTTTATTGTCTTTTACTGCAGTGGCCATTCTGAGTTCAAGTTGGGCTTTTGCCTTCCTAACTTCCTCCGTGCATACCTTAGCTACTTCTTTGTCATCTCCCCAAGTAGATTGCCCCTTCTTCCAGGGGATGTAGACTTCCAGGGGATGTAGACTCTCTTTTTCTCTCTGAGTCTCAACAGCAATTCCTGGCTCATCCACACTGGTTGTCTTCCCCTACGGCTCTCCTTTTGGCACTCAGGACAGCCTTTTCTTGTGCCTTTGAGATTTCGGTCTTGAGGAGCATCCAGGCTTCCTGGGCCCCTTTACCCTTGAGAAGCGACTCCCAAGGACCCATGCTACAAGCGCCCTGAACAGATCAAAGTCCGCCCTCTGGAAGCTCAAGAAGGTAGTTTTGCTGGCCAAATTCTCCAAGAATGGAGAATTCTACAGTTCCATGGTTGCTCTGCCGAAGACGCTCCCCAACCTTCACTTCTCCCACCAGTTCTTCTCTGTTAGCGAAGACCAGGTCCAGCAGGGCACCACCCCTGGTAGGCTCTCCTACCCATTGCGTAAGGAAGCTATCTTCCACACAGTCTAGAAAGCTCCTGGACATCTTTCTCTGTGCTATATTACATTTCCAACATATATAAGGGAAGTTGAAGTCTCCCATGAGACCAAGTGCTGGCAATCGCGTGACTCATTCTATGAGCTGCTCATAGAATGCATCATTTAGGTTGGATGTTAGGGGGAAGTTCTTTACTAGGAGAGTGGTTAGGCCCTGGAACGGGCTGCCCAGGGAGGTTGTGGATGCCCCGTCCTTGGACGTGTTTAAGGCCAGGTTGGACGGGGTCCTGGGCAACCTGATCTGAATGTGCATGTTTGGTGGCCCTGCTAGGCAGGGGGGTTGGAACTACATGATCCTTGGGGTCCCTTCCAACCCGGGTGATTCTGTGATTCTGTGATTCTGTGTGATCATCCAACTCTTCTTCCTGACTAGGCAATCTATAACAGACCTCCACCAAGGTGATGATCTATTTTCTCCCAAAGAGTTGTCAATCAATGGACCAGGCTGCCTATGGAGGTGGTGGAGTCCTTGGAGGTGTTCAGGAAACATTTAGATATTGAACTTAGGCATATGGTTTAGTGGAAAATATTGGTGATAGGTGGACAGTTAGATTGGATATTCTTGGAGTCTACGAGTCTTTATATATGCATCATACAATCACATATTTGGGAAACAGGAAAATTCTAACCACTGAAAAGCTGTTCTTTCTACTCATAGAATCATAGAATCATAGAATCACCAAGGTTGGAAAAGACCTAAAAGATCATCCAGTCCAACCATTCACCTATTACCAATAGCTCCCACTAAACCATGTCCCTCAACGCAACATCCAGTCTTTCCTTAAACACCCCCAGGGTCGGTGACTCTACCATCTCCCTGGGCAGTCCATTCCAGTGCCTGACCACCCTTTCTGAAAAGTAATATTTCCTAATGTCCAGCCTGAATCTCCCCTGCCGTAGCTTGAAACCATTCCCTCTGGTCCTATCACTAATGACACGAGAGAAGAGGCCGACCCCCAGCTCACTACAACCTCCCTTCAGGAAGTTATAGAGAGCAATGAGGTCTCCCCTGAGCCTCCTCTTCTCCAGGCAGCTCTGGACATTCCCGGCTCCTTCAGCCTCTCCTCATATGGCCTGTGTTCCAGACCCCTCACCAGCTTTGTTGCCCTCCTTTGAACACGTTCCAGGGCCTCAGTATCTTTCTTGCAGTGACGGGCCCAAAACTGGACACAGTACTCAAGGTGCGGCCTCACCAGTGCTGAATATAGGGGAACAATCACCTCTCTGCTCCTGCTTGCAACACTGTTTCTGATGCAAGCCAGGATGATGGCTCCTGAAAGATGATTACTCCTGACAGTATCAAATTATGTTAGGCCCTGAACATAGTCATCTTTTGAAGTGCCGCAGTCCAACTGAGCCTGATATATATAGTGCTATATAAAAGTCATCAGGATCTGAAGAGAAGCTGGAGAAATGCAACAAACTGGTTTGTTTGTTTGTTTGTTTGTTTGTTTTTTAAATACTGCCCGATAGCTTATATTACATGCAATTATGACAACACTAGAAATTAAATGTTGGTTGTCCTCTTCAGAAGTTAAAATTCTGCACTTTGATGGGAAAAACAAAACAAAACAGAACAAAACTGGATAGAAGGGAAACATTTTGTTCTGCAAACTCAAGTGGTACTTCCACTGCTACCAAAATATTTCCAAAACATTTACTGTTATGATCATGGCCTAAATAGGGCACACTTAGTAGACTAAGTTACAGGGAGGGAGCAATAATATAATACATTGATGTGTCTATAAGTTTGATATCTCATAATTTTTAAGAAAACCAGATCTGAATGCCTTTTTCTAAGCAGGATGCTCCTGGGAATAATCATGAGAAACATTCCTCTTTATTATCATTATTTTTTTCCTTCAGGATATATTCTTATTCAGGAAACAGGACTGAATTTCAATAATAAAGACAATTGGTAATCTGAAAGACTGTGAAACATGGTCTTTTCCTTATAAAAATGACTGTTAAGTACTGAGAACAGCAACCTCCTCCAGCTGATCTGGCCCAGTACACCAGTCAGCTGCTATGCCCTGCCCAGTGCCTGGGAGACAGGGTCTCTGCCCAAGCTAAGGAGTATAGCTGCCACTTTCCCTTCAACCAACAACAGATTCAGTAAAGTTGAGCCTGTTTCCAGAGACATACAGGCACACACAGACAGACAGACATTGACATGGCTGGTCATGGAATCTGCCAGCCAAGGGCTTCCTTCAGCAGCTTACACATGGGGCTCATGTAAACATAGACACAGATGGACAAGTCCCCTTTCTCCTCTTCAGTGTTGCAGACAGAGGGTCACTGGTGCAGGCATATACAGCACTCTCCAAGCTCACCAGCACACACACAGGTGACTGATCTTGTGGTGGACAGGATCAGAGTTTGGCCAGAAAAGCATAATGACTACCTGTTTTACAAATAACTGGCCCTTGTTTACCCTTTTCTACATTCTGTTCTTCGATCCACCTGCTCTCTCTTGCTCTACACATTTCCACAGGTTTGTAGAACTCTGCAGTTTCTGCACCCTTCCAGTTGTCCCAGCCCTCCCCACCTTAGTTCACATTTATCAGCTTCTATATCTGGGTTGATCTTCCTGGAATTGGGCCCCTAGTTTGACAGCCTATCAAGCAGTATGACTGGGAGGTTTGTTTCCAATCACTGTCTCACTACTTAGTCCTCAGTCAAAGATATCTTCTTGTGTTCTCACACGCTCTCTGAATCTAGTGTTTGTTCTCATTACTGCCTCTCTTTCTCATCTCTTTTTGCACTTGAAACGGTCCTTCATTAGGCAACCTTAAAGGAGAAGACAGTCTCATTCTGCAAAACCTCATAACTTCCAATGGATAAGGGGAAAAGAATTATGGAATGTTGGTGGAAATGTAAACTTATTTATTCTTAGTCAAAGCATTGTATGTTTTCGGTGTTATTTAAAAAATTTTCATTTTTTTCAGGTTATTTTACGGAACAACACAAGATAAAAATTGCTGTATTTAAAATATGAAACCAGGCTTAAAATTATGCTATTATGCTTCAATCCTTTTCAGTTTTCATTAACAGATTGTACTTTCATTTCTTTAAAATTAGTGCAACACTGTCCAAAAGAAAGATGCTATCAAATTGTTGAGAAAGACCTTATGATGCAGGCCAGCTGACCTTATGTCTCCCTTTAGATGTAGGTGGATTGAGCCCCTGTTTAGAAAGGTGAAAGAAGGTTGGGGGAAAAAGAAAAAGCCATTGTACCTCCTCAATGTAAGGTAAGATTTCTTATTCACAGCGCTTGTACATTGTTCAGTGAGAATGAAGGGAATATAAAGCAACTAAGACCGGATGTATCTCTAACTTATCCTTCACAGTCATTCTGACAGGAGGTTTATATAGTTGTAAGAAATGTTTCTTTCTGAAATTTAACAGCTGTTTCCAAGACACTGATGTGTATTGAACTGTGTTTATATTTATTACATTGTGGAATGGTGATCCTTTTTTATACATTGGTAGCTTTTAGATAGATTGAAATTTTATATGAATTCTCTTATTTCACAAGCTGGGGATAAAGGGAAGAAGAAAAGAATAAGCAGTGTTATTGAGATGCTTTATGACCTTCAGTGAAAATCATATAAAAATGATTTAGGCACAAAATATCTACAGACCTTAAAATAAAACCACAAATAAATACAGACTCCAAAATCAAAATAATCATTTATTTACTCATCTTTCTTTTCACTGATTCAATTTAATAAAGAATAACAGCCTTGATACCACAAATGTCTTCAATCTGTTGTCTTGGCTACTCAGACTGGGTCAGACTGTAACATCTTAGAGTGGGATATGACCAGGGGAAGTTGAAAAGTCAAGAGGATATAAACGCTTCAAACAGAAGGTGGTATGACACTAAGATTTAGTAACTGTTCAGAAGTATGTCACCTCGACAGGCTGGAAAGGTGGGCCTGGGTGAATCTGATGAGGTTCGACACAGCAAAGTGCAAGGTTTGGCACTGGGGCCGAAGGAATCCCAGACATCCATACAGACTGGAAGGAGCAGTCCTTGAGAGCAGCCCTGTGGAGAGGGACGTGGGGGTCTTGATGGATGAAAAGCTTAAGATGAGCCAGCAGTGTGCCCTTATGGCTTGGAAGGCAAATGGTATCCTGGACTCCATCAAAGGGGGGTGGCCAGCAGGGAGAGGGAGGTGATTGTCCCCCTCTGCTCTGCTCTTGTCAAACCCCATCTGGAATACTGCATCCAGGTTTGGAGCCCCCCCATACAAGAAAGACAGGGAGCTGTTGGAGAGGGTCCAGAGGAGGGCCACGAAGATGATCAGGGGACTGGAGCACCTCTCCTATGAGGACAGGCTGAGGGAGCTGGGCTTGTTCAGCCTGGAGAAAAGAAGGCTGCGGGGTGACCTCATTGCAGCCTTTCAATACCTAAAGGGAGCCTACATACAGGAGGAGAATCAACTCTTTGAAAGGCTTGACAACTGCAGAACAAGGGGAAGTGGTTTGAAGTTGAGGAAGTGGAGATTTAGGTTGGATGTCAGAGGGAAGTTCTTTACAGCGAAAGTGGTGAGGTGCTGGAGCAGGCTGCCTAGAGAGGTTGTGGATGCCCAGTCCCTGGAAGTGTTCAAGGATGTTCAGTTTTGGGCACTTGAGTACCTGAGGTACATTGAGGTTCTGGAGCAGATCCAAAGAAGGGCAACAAGGCCTGTGAAGGGCTTGTAGAATATGCCCTACGAGGAGAGACTGAAGGAATTAGCGCTGTTTAGTATGGGGAAGAGGAGAGTGAGGGGAGACTTTATTGCTCTCTTCCAATATCTGAAAGGTGATTGCAGCAAAAGTGAGGTTGGTCTCTTCTTACTGGTTACAGGTGAAAGGATGAGGGAAAATGGCTTTAAGTTGTGCCAAGGGACATTTAGGCTGGATATCAGGAAAAGCTTATTTACAGAAAGGGTTGCTAAGCACTGGAATAGACTCCCCAGGGAGGTGGTTGAGTCACCATCCCTGAATGTGTTTAAAAACCATTCGGATGTAGTGCTCAGGGACATGATTTGGCAGAGAGTTGTTAGAGTTAGGGTAGTATGGTTAGGTTGCAGTTGGACTTGATGATATTTAAGGTCTTGTCCAACTTGAGTGATTCTATGATTCTATGATTCCACGATTCTATGATTCTGTGATTCTATTAATCTACTTCAGGGACAAGCAAAAATTAAAACATATTATTGAGGATATTATCACACAGTGGGGCTGAGGAATAGGTCACCAGAAGGATATTGTCTTTACGAAGGATGGCCAAGGTAAAGGTCTAATTCATTGAAATCTAAATATATTATTTCTACAGACAAGTTTTTGAAGGTGAAATGATAGGCTGGTCGTGTAACATTCCTCCATGAACTTATCCGTGTTGACTGCAGGAGTGGTATCCAAATGGCACTGAGACCTAACACGTCATTCTTTCACTATTTACCAGCTACAAAATATCTAAAGGCAGAACCCAAGGTTTTAAATAGCATGCTGAGGGAATATGCTACTTTACAAAAGATACCAGTCTTTTCATTCCTAACCTAATATTACAGGGATTACATATATTCATTTCTTCTTTGGATTTCAATCAAACCTGAGATCTCATATCAGTCTTTAAGTTATTGGTCTCTCCCACCAGATCTGAACTGTAAAAAATATTTGTAACACCTGACTCTCACATTTAAACAATGTTATTTTAAAAATATGGCCCTCAGATTATATAAACTTATATCAACTTTTTTTTTCCCTCTCTCCTGTGAAGCATGGCTTAAAAGTCACAGCTGGCACATTAGAAAAAAGAAATACAGTAAAATGAATAAAATATACTCTCATTCATAGTTTCCTAGAGGCTTCTTGGTTGTTAATTGAAACTTTTGTCTACTTTATTGAACAATAAAAGTGACAGAAACTACTCTCAGGTGTCCTTCAGTATTAAAAAGAGGATAAAGGGCTCCTAGCAAAGGTGACAGAAATTAATGTGGTGAGCCCAGCTATCAAACATTTTGATATGTGAATTGCCTGATATTTCTATAATGCCTTCTTATGATTGGAAATGTTATCACTTCTATTGAATCAATAGAAAATGTTAAAGCTCCGTGGAACCCCAATTACAAAATAAAGCTAGAAGGTTAACATCTGGGACCAGCAGAGATAGAAACAATTTCTATTGTCATACCTTTCTGACAAGTAAATGTCAGAAACATAACACCTTCCGCCAGGCTCAGTACAGAGCACATGTAAAAGAGTGATTGCAAGGCAGTCTCAAGTCAAATCACCTGTCATCTCAGCTTTGATGTGGAATTACTTTTGTTTTATGCATCTATTAACCTTGAACTATCAGCATTTGTTTTAATGTTCTGATCTGAAGTGACCTAAATGTACTACTTTAATGCACTTACTGCTGTAGCTAAAAAGGAGAAAGAACAAGGGGAAAAAAAAATCTAGGAAAGGGTGAATAAAGTTAGTTGTGGTTTCTGAAGCATGCCAGTGAGTGCAGCAGCTTATTTTCCATCTCCTATCTTGGGGCAGAAATCTCAGAAGCATACCTAGCAAAAAAAGATGGTAGAGTGGAGAGGTGTCAGTTGCATCTCATTAAATCGTAGAAACAAAGAAAGGTTTGGGTTGGAAAGGACTGTAAGGATCATCTGGTTCCAAACATATTGCCATGGACAGTGTTGCCAGCTACTAGATCAGATTGCCCTATAAAGCATAGCCTTGAATGCCTCCAGTGATGGGGCACTCATAGCTTCTCTGGGCAATATTTTCTAGTGCCTCATTATAAAATGAGTGAAGAATTTCCTCCTGACATTTAATCTAACTCTCTCTTATTTTTTTAGTTTTAAACCGTTCTCCTTGTCCTTTCACTATCAGATCATTTTAAAAGTTTGTCTTCCTCCTGCTTATAAGCTCACACCCTTTAAGTACTGGGAGGCCACAGTAGCATCTTCTTGGAGCCTTTTCCAAGCAAAACAAGTCCAACTCCCTCATACTTTCTTCATAGAAGAAATGTTCCAGCCCTTTGATCATCTTCATGACCCTCCCAGTCCAACAGCTCCCATCTTTTCTTGCTGGAAGCCCCAAATAGTGTGGCCAGCAGGAGCAGGGAGGTGATCATCCCCCTCTACTCGGCACTGGTGAGGCCGCACCTCGAGTACTGTGTTCAGTTTTGGGCCCCTCACTACAAGAAAGACATTGAGGCCCTGGAGCGTGTCCAGAGAAGGGCAACAAAACTGGTGAGGGGTCTGGAGCACAAGTCTTATGAGGAGTGGCTGAGGGAGCTGGGATTGTTCAGTCTGGAGAAGAGGAGGCTCAGGGGAGACCTCATTGCACTGTACAACTTCCTGAAGGGAGGTTGTGGTGCAAAAGGGTCTGGCCTCTTCTCTCAGGCAAATAGTAGGACCCGAGGAAATGGCCAGAAGTTATACCAGAGGAGGTTTAGGTTGGATATTAGGAGAAACTTTTTCTCTCAAAGGGTGGTCAGGCACTGGAATGGCTGCCCAGGGAGGTGGTGGAGTCGCCGTCCCTGGTAGTGTTCAAGAGGCGCCTGGATGAGGAGCTATGAGAGATGGTTTAGTAGCTTGTGGCACTGATAGGAATGGGAGGGTGGTTGGACTAGATGATCTTGCAGGTCATTTCCAACCTTGTGATTCTGTGTGTGATTCTGTGTGTGAAATTTAGATGCAGCACTCCACATGAGACCTCATGAAGAGAGTAGAGGAGGATATTCGCCTCTCTTTCCCTGATGGTCACTCTCTTTTGATCCGGGGATATAGTTGTTCTTCTGCACTGCAAATACACACTCTTGATTCATATCAAGCTTTTAATGTCAGGATCCATTAGTCATTCTATGCTCTTATTTACTTCTTCTCCAAGTCTGTATTCATACATGAAATTGCCCCAACCCAAGTGCAACACCTTATAGTTCGCCTTGTTGAAATTTTCAAGCTTGCCTAGGGCCCTTTGGATGGCATCCTTTCTGTTCTGTCAGCTGCACCACTCAACTTGGTGTCATCTGAATACTTGGCGAGAGTGCACTCAATCCCACTGTTTAGCGTCTAGACTCTAGGCCATCTATAAAAGTACTGAAGAGAATCAGTCCCAAAACAGACCCCTCGGGGACACTGATTGTTGCTGGCCTCCATCTGGACATAGAGACATCTTGCAGAACACCCCTAACCTACAAGGTGACCCTGAACATCTCACTCATTTTTGTCACACTTGGGCTTAAGAGAAGGAGGGATGAACTTTAGAGGATGAGGAACTCTCCATCTGCTGCAAGATTGCAGGAACTCTCAGTGTTTCTGAGTTAAATGATGTTTGAGCCACAACTTAATGAAAAATGACGTGTCTGAAAAACAGTGTGAATGATCTAAGCTTCTCAGGCAGGTAGTAATACACAGATGATGGTGATGTTCTCTCACCAGTACAACCAGAAAAGTAAAATAGTGGCTGGATGTGGAAACTATTGTTAAAGAGATTATCCTCAATTTCTATAAACATGAAGCAAATAAGAATACAAATTTAAGAGTGGAAATTTCCACTGTTGTTTCCTTAGAAAAGAGGAGTAAATCTTGTCATATGTATATTTAATAGTGTTTCCAAGCCTATTTATCCTGCAGGGTGGAGAAGGAGGGATTTGCAAGATGACCACCTACAAAAATCACTTTTTGTGGAAGATGAAGCCTTTTGATCACAAGCATTAAATGCAAATAGTACATATATTAGGCTTATTTAGATTACTCCTTAGGCACTTTACATGCTTAATATGACAATTGTCAGTTTTTTTCTGAAGAACGATCATTCTTAAAAGAGTCTATATCCAGAGAGCTGATTCTTCAGTGGCATGAATAACACTAAGATGCCACTTCAAGACAGTAACACAGTGAGGTTTAGCTGTTTAAATTTCATTTTGGAATCTAACTTAGAAAGAGCTAAATTTTTTTAACTATATGAAAGTGAGTGAAATAGACTTTTCAAACATCAAAGTAGTGAGTGTTTAATGTTTATTTAAAAAAAAAAAAAAAAAAAAAGTATCCCTCAGATGAAGAATTTCCATACAGAGAACTATACACTTATCTACATTAAAGATGTTTTTATTTCAGCTACAGTCATCATCCTCATCTACTCACCTAATGTGATTTGCACTGTTACCAAACACCAGTATGGAATTTCCCCATGACAAATGATTATGCAGAATTTTGGTGGACCTGCACTGCCTCACTGTCTCTCTTATATGTGACTTCCTGAGGTTAACACTGTGCTTGGCATAACTGCTTTTTTTTTTTTTTTTTTTAATGACGTGTGGGCCTGAGACATGGTTCAGATTCCCAGTTAACTAGTAAAGTATTAGGTAGAGAATACTGCTAGTTTATTTTCATTATTTCAATAATAATGAATTCAATAACTTTATGACAATTTAAGGATTCGTAGATGAAATTTGGTTGACCAGAAATTGCAGTGGTTTGATGCCTTCTTATATTTGTAATTAGTTACTAAGAGTCGAGAACTCAGTCCTGCTGCAGTGAATAACTTTCTATGGAGATTTATCTGTCATCTGAAGAGATAATCAGAAAACATATAGATTCCTGAATTCAAGGAACATGTCCTCCAGGAAATTCCACCACCATGGCATAACTAGATTGGAAGATTCATATATTTTGGGAGTATAATGTTTGCAACCTTCTTAGCAAAGGATGTATTGAACCATAAATGTCTGAAAGATCATTCAGTTTTGTGAATATTAATGTAAAGGCAGGGCTGGAGTATTTCAGCTGGAAAAATATTAGCCTGGAAATCCAAAGGTCACTTGGTTGAGCTTAGGTTTCAGCAGTGTATTTGGGATTCCAGTGCTGGGCTCGCCAGTGCAGGAGAGACATGGACATACCAGTAGGAGTCCAGTGAAGGGTCACAGATGATGAAAGGAGTGAAGTACTTCTCCTGTAAGGAAAGGCTGAGAAAGCTAAGGCAGTTCATTATTCCAGGGAATAGACGATTCAGAGGGAATCTTACCAATGTGTATAAAAACCTGAAAGGAGGGTGCAAGGACAGAGCCAGGTTCTGTTCAGAAATGTCTAGTAATAGGACAAAAGGCAGTGGCCACAAATAGAAACACAGGATGGTCCCTCTGAATACCAGAACACAATTCTATTTTATTGTGCATGCAACTGCCTACTAGATCAGGTTGCCCAGAGAGAACATGGAGTCTTGTGATTCTGTGATCCTGGAATAAAACATTCTTCAAGATCCACCACACGTATAAATCCAGAATATTGATTCACTGCTGTGTCTCAATTGGCTTCCATTGAGTTACTCTGGCATATATGCAATGTAAAAGAAAGAATCAGGCCATTAATATAGTAACAGTTGTAATTGCATTTTTTATTCATGCAATGCACCAAAATGTGAAATTAACAGCTTGTTATGTGGGTGTTCATTAATAAGCACAATAGGGGTTCATAATAGAGCTTCTAGGTGCTAATGCAATATGAATTCATGAATTAATAATTGCCATTAATTAAATATACAGACAAATACCACCCATCAATGACTGACAAAGTTAAAAAAAATCATCAGCCTTTCTGTTACACCTCACTTATGACTGTTTCTAGGGCTTTTTCATAGATTGATGGAATGAAGTTTGGTGAGGGGAGAAAAAAGATGTGAGGTATGGAAAAGCAGTCCTCTCAGGAATGAATTATTGGAATAGGACAGAAGTAGTGGAAAATAAGGAAGACAAAATCACTAACAGGGAAAAAGCCCAGATGGCCTATGGAAATGATAAAATTAAGTCTTAAATTGATGGTGATAAACTTGAGACTTGATTATCCTGACAGATGTGCATGTGACTCCCATTGACTTCAGTAGGAGGTGTGTGCGTGATGGGGAAATCAGACCTTAGAGCTACTGAACTGTGTTCAGATGAGTGAACTTGAGGTATTAAAACCTCTTGCTAAAAGTATTAACTTCAACTGTATTCAATACCCTGAGAAATACTTGCTGAAAAACGTGGCTGACTAAGATGTTTTCACTAAGTAAGTAAAACAAACAAACAAACAAATAAATAATTAAAAAAAGGTTTAAAATCTGATGAAGATGAAAAGCTATGGTGAATCTCATGGAAAATCTTTTCCTTCTCTAACTCTCCCTTTTCACTTCCAAAATGTTACCAAAGCCCAAATAAGTTTTATCGAATTACTCTGATGCAAACATGAAACAACTCCAGAAACTACTCTGATTTTACACCAGTTTGTACCAGCTGTATTGAGATGCAGATCCAGCTTGAGGGGTGTAAAGAAATATGAGATAATAACATAAAATGACTAAAAAAGGTCTTGTCTGAAAACATGAACAATAACTCTATGATTGAAAGAATGTGAACATTATAGCAACTTTAAGGGCTATTAAGCCAGTTCCTATGTGAATCTGTAGTATGAATTGTATAAGCATTTGGAGTGTGTTGATGATAAAGGGATTCATAAAAGTTGTTATGCTGATTTTATGTTGATGGATGTTAGAATATAAGGTGAAATATTAACCACAGGAAAGTGAGACTAATGTTTAAGTGCTGTGATATATGTGTAATTGAAAGCAATTTCTTCTATACAACGAGGAGATTGTGGGCATAAGTGAAACAAACTTTGAATAAAATACAGGTAAAGTGAAATCTGTTGGGTGTTCAGAGCTAGGAAACAAAGGGAAAATAAACTTGCCTGAAAAACAAATATTACTACTATAAATAATTTGCATTTATATCAAAATTTCTTTTCAGAAAAAGCCCAAAGCAAGTAACCCACTCGCTAAAACATTTATAAATAATGCTGTATACATAGAAATGCATTTACAATACCTTTTTCTAGGGATCACATCTTTCTTGCCAAAATGTTTTCAGTCATACAGAACTCTAAGAAACCCAGTGTAATTGCTTACCTCCTAAGAGGTGAAAACTGAAGAAGTCAGAAATCAGTGGCAAAGACTAGCTAAAAAGAATTGGACAAATAGATACGGACTATTATTCTGAAACCAGTATGAATTCTGGTGTTCACAGCTGTGCTGAAAGTAATCACAGTCTAGCAGTAAATGGCATAGTAAATACAGTATCGTGTAAATAGTAAATACAGTAATCATGAGAAAAAGAGGTGAGGGTCCTACTTTCTAGGCTTCTTTGTCTCCATGGAAGTTCTCATGTCTGATTTTCTATTCTTTCAAGGTAGTGATCCTCATTGTCACCACCTTGGTAAACCATTTAACTGGAATCAAGTCATTTGAAGATGCACTAATGGGAAAGCCACAGATATTGAAGGTATGAAGATATTGAACGTATGCCTTGTATACGTTATTGGATGACAAATCAAATGCAGGCTCTAGTGGCTGTGGGCAGAAGAACTATTTCAGCCAGCTGATAAACAGCAATGGCTTTTTCATGATCTTTTCATTCCTGATGAATGAATTACGATGTTGCAGCAATATTTTAATCAGTAAGAATTTGAAATGACTGGCATAATCATGTCTCATGACGACTATAACCATTGTGAATTGCTGTGGATAAATACTTTGCATAGTATAGCGTTCTGTACCAAAACACATAGGACTAGTTTACATTTAGAATTTTTGTAAAACCTATTTCTAAACATGATTTTAAAGAAGTACATGGAGTTACAGTGATTTAGCTATGACTCTGATATTAAAACTGCACACATAATATTAATTATAATGTATTTTTATCTGCAGTTGAAATATCCTTCACACAGTAGTCATTCTATGCCATCATTTACCTTGGATAACTCTCCTAAAGCATTGGAATAGGCTCCCCAGAGAGGTGGTTGAGTCACCATTCTTGGTTGTATTTAAAAACTATTTGGATGTGATGCTCAGGGACAAGATTTAGCAAAGGATGGGTAGTTAGGGTAGTGTGATTAGGTTGTGATTGGACGTGATGATCTTTAAGGTCTTTTCTGATCTGAGCAATTCTGTGTTTCTATGAAAATTTAAGATCTAAGTGCTTTTACTTAACACTGGTATAGGAAGCTACTTTCTGCTAGGACACACATCAAAAGAATACATGGAGAAAAGCACAGATAAATTATTAATTTGATGTAATAAGGAAGAAGACAAAAAAAGGTAAGTCATTTAAAAAAGAAACAATTCAGTCAAGTGATTCAGTAATATAGTGAGTGGTCTCTTTATTCAACTTAGAAAAGATTTAAGTTCTGTGCATGATTTTGATGCTTATTTGAGATAAAATGATCCAAGAAGCATGAAAACATTTACAATAGGTTAAGATGATAGGTTAACCTATAAATAGGTTAACTGCCAGAAGTAGAAGGCAGAGTCAAATAGTAATAATTTCATCTATCCTATTCCAGGTCATATTTGCAATCAGATAATATAGGATGCAAACTTAATTATTGGAATTTTTCTAGAAACTAAGACATTAATATTATTATTATAATTTATCGAAACAAGATTTTGTTTTTTTTTCAACTGTTGTGAATAGAAGGTTGCCATTTTTGTCTCTTACTTTTGTTTTATTCCTTCTTCTTCAAACCTCCCGAGGAAAAAAAAAAAAAAAAAAAAAAGAAACAAGAAAAAAACAGAAAATGATGACCCAGAGCTACTGGTTCAGAACCTCTGGTATTTTCAGCACTACAATGAGATATGCTAACTATTCCTTTTTTTCTTTTTCTTTTTTACATACACCTTTTTTTTTTTTTTTTTTTTTTTTTCCTCCATTTATTATTTTGACAGTGAAATAAATGCTATTGCACTGTGCATTACTGCATATTGTTTAGATACTGGTGAATAGAATCAACATGTATCAATCGTATAGTCAACTAGTGAATATTCAGACTACACCCTCTCCTACTGAATTTACCTCTCTGGAAAATATATCAGTTAAACTTTCTGAGCTGTCAGAAAGTTCAAAGATTGAGGCATGCAGAGTCCAGATCATGTTATTCTTGACTGAAAAAAAACACAGGCTGTGAAGAACATAAGCCATTCCAAGATGAACAAAATAAATTAATTCTCTTTTCCCATACATGTTTCTCCTATGATGAGTTGAATTTGATTTAGAGAAATAGTTAGTTTTCCAGTTAAATAATATTTCCCTAGTTCAGATACTCTCTGTGGATCTGATGTTTAATGAAATCACTTACCGCACTCACCTTTGCTAAGGCAACTTTCACAATTTGTCTCTTTATATAGCTTCCTACTTTCAAGAAATTTTGGAAATCAGCTACTTTCAGAATCTTTCTTCACGTATTTGTCTTAAGTTTTCCAAACAATCTGAAGTCAATAAGAAAGCAACATAGAAATTCAGAAGAAATATATATATTTAAAAGCAATGGAACTGCTAATGATCTAAATTTTCAAAAATATCAGAAATGATTTTACATTATTTGAAATAATGCATTTTCTTTGTTTTGTTCTAATGAGACATGGATAAGGGTCAACATTCAGAGATGAGAAAAATTTTCAGAGGTTGCACAGGGTTGCCTTCAGCACATGAATGCCATTGATTGAATGCTACAAAAAAATTAGGAGAAATCATTGACTTTTCTTGCAATCCTGCTACTTTTCACTCCTTCCAACAGACCACATCCTCTGCCAGGATACTTGCACTATTTCAGTATATCATAGTAGGGGAGATTCCTACAGAGCTAAACTAATTTTCCAACTAATGCTTATGGCAGTTGCATATTGCTATCTGAAAGGAAATTAATAATTTTGTGAAAACTGAACTAGTTGCATTCCAGAAAGTTGAGTGTTTTGTTGTTGTTCAGTCATCCAAGAGGTTTGGTTTTGGTTTTTTTAAAATGCTTCCTTTTTGATTCTACATGGACAAATATTAATAACAGTTGTAAATTTCTCCCTCTTCCTATTTCAAATAAAATAACTTTTTGCTTTCTATTCTTCCTTCAGTGAATACTTACCATGCTGAATTGAAATGACTGGAGCAGACAGACATATCTGGAAGTTTCTGCATATAATGGGGAAACCAAGATTCCATGGATTATAATGCCAGTGCTTGGGGAGCCTGAGGTAGAAATCATCTACACAGAAGTTACCATAAACCATAGATAATGTATGTGAATGGCCAATATAATTAATAATTAAATAGATTCCTTAATTCCAATTGTATTATACAAAAAATACCATCACCATGTTTAATCCCCTGCTCCCTGCTCAAGTCATCCCATAAAAAAAAAAAAATTCAAAAAATCCAACAGCAATCAGTGCAAAACTTATTTACAGGCCTCGGGTGAAATGAGATGTGCCTCGAAATTGTGTGCTTTTTTTTTATAATCAGTTCCAGGAAAGATAGTTCTAGCAGGCTTCTTTGACATGATTCTTTTTCAGTATATAAAGTGACACACTGAATTTCTCTTTCTCTCCTTCCCCATTTCTAATCTGAATGCTTCTTTACAAACAGATAAATGCATGTTCTAAGAGAGCATCTTGAAAATAGAACCAAACCATCCAGACTGAACAAACATACATGCGATGTTGGAACCATGAAGGAGATTTATAGCTACCAGTTACTCAGTATTCCTATTTTCCTATATTGTATGAATACAAGTTAACTGAGAGGAAGTTGTGATAGCACTTATAGGTTTCCTGGAATCCCTTTAATGGAAGCTTCAAACTTCCTATTACTTACTCTGAAAGTAATAACATTATGAAGAATTAATTCAATGTGCTGAAGGATTCTGGGATTTAGTATATTTATTTCCTGACAGGAAGGTTCTGTCAATTCACGGGCAGATTGAACTCACTCGTCTCTTCATTGCTTCTTTGGTATTCTGCCGTATAATCATGCATCTTCTGCACTGTGAAAATATTTATTTGATGCAATGAAAAGAAATTTATTTATTTATCTATTTATCTATCTATCTATCTATCTATAGCTTCAAATAGTTGTATTTTTAAACATCTTATTTGTCACACAGCAAACTGATTTTTATTTTTTCTTCAATAAAACTGGTCAGGCTTGACCTAATTGAGAACAAAAATACCTTTTTCATCTGAGTATTTAATTCTCAACAGCTACCCCATCTATTTTGGTTGTCCTAACTGAGTACTTTATTTTATTTCATGTTACTTAATTTTATTTTCAAAGTAGGAATATCACTTCTTGTTTTACTTGCCATGCTGTTCATTAGAAGCACAAGGAAGAGGGATGGAGCTGAAAAGTAATTCAAGACACCAGTATTTCAAATAATTGATGGAGCTATCTAGACTACAGGGAATTCAGCTGCCACAGGAGTCACAGTTATGAGTAAGAAAGTTGGAGGCAAATGGAAGAGATCAGAAGAAGAGGGGTTAAATTTCATTAACAGATGTCAAAATCTCACTATAAAATAATAAAAATAACAATAGCAATTACACAAAGTAAAACCTGAACAGAGAACCAATCCTGAAGTCTAATTCCAGTTAATTCAAATTGAAAGTTTTACCCTTCAAACAATTACATTTGAAAAATAATCAGTTCTGAACTCAAAATAGCCCCCCTCGTGTATCAGGAGTTCATTGTTGAAATATCTGAAAAGTGGAAAATTCATTGAATTTTTCAGTTTTCTTGTAAAGATACTGACTTGAAAGGACTCATATCTTCAAAAAACAAACAAACAAACAAACAAACAAAACAAAACACAAAAACAAACAAACAAAACCCCAAAACATTTTAATGGAAATTTTTACTCTGTTCCATTTCCAAACTATAGTAAGGCACTGTTTTGTGGCATGCCTTGAATTGTCTTTTCCGCTGTCTAATTCCTGAGTTGTGAGCCAGGTGTTACAGAGAGCAAAGAAGAAATGCTCTGTCAAGGAGGCCTCAGTTCATAATGTTGGATCATATTTGCTATGTAGCACTGCAAGTATAATGGTAGCTGAAAATGCTTGAACAATTTAAGAAAAGTTATTTGTCTACTAACATAGAGACTGGCTCTGCATGACAAGAGATATTGGGATGGAGAATATTTCTCTTGGGTTTCATTAGCATGAGCTCTAGCATCTGAAAACAAACTCTTCCAGACTATACAAGGCACTTTATGAGCTTCCTAATTATTGAAAAGAGATCAGCGCTATCAATAAATCATTACTGGAGCCTGTCTTGGATCTTAAAAGGGCATGAATAATCTCCTTTTATAAAAATATAGGGGTTGTATGACAGCTTACTCAGACATATCCCAAAGGAGATTCATTTCTGCTTTTGACCAACAGAATAAATCTTTAGATTTCATGGATACTATACTGACTTAATGTGCACTGACTCAGACCAGAACTTAGACTCTCCTTAGTTCAACTGCAGCCATCACCTTATGAAAATATACATCTGAGTGTCTTAATCTGTGAATTGAATCCTAAACATTTCTAGACGATGTAACTCAGGCAGATGAACCTCTTCACTTCTCACGAAGTATTCACCAACACACTAGTAGAACCATTTATCTCATATAGCCCTTCTGCCATCTCCAAATGGAAAGCGAGTTGCTGATCTTAATGTAGTTTTCATTAGACATGATATAAAAATATATACCTCTGAACTGGTATTTACTGGCAATTTTGTCTGAGGAGAAAAATTACCAGGAGAAAAGCCAAAAACTGAAAACTGAATAGCCCATGAATATGATTAACAGCACACTTGGAGACCAGATTTGAAGCATTCCAGGAGACAAGACTTTGCCATTAATCTGCTAATCTTTTTCTGTGTGTTTTTGTTGTTGTTGCTGTTTCTTCTTTGTTTTTGCATGGAGTATACACAATCGTTTTCAAAGCTGGCAAGATGATGGATGAGGGCTTTCATAAGCACTGTGGATCTTGAGAAAATATTACAATCACCAAGAATATCACCATAAGAGATTAAAGATGATCTTTTGTGGACTCCAGAATGTATGCTAGCTCATATTCAGTGGTCCACATCTCATTCTGAATTATAGCACCACAATTCAAGGTGCATTTAGAGTTTGCTTTTGCCTATACAATCATGTTGCTGCATTTTGCAGGATCCTGAACTTTGTGCATCTACATTTTGGTTATGGGGTAGTAAGCTCAGTCCAACACATCTCACAAGAAACATATTTCTCTGTATAAGTCTTTTCATCACTGAAATGCCATGCAGACAGCACACTCAGCTGGCCTCACGAGAAAACTGCAAGGCATTGGATATATGTACGTGAAAGGGAAAATGAACCCTATCTTTTTTGTGGACACGTATAGAAGAAATCCTACTTGAGATTTATGTATAATACTGCCACAAAACCAGAATGAAATGGAAGGAGAATCTTGAAAGAAAGAAGTAAAGCTTTGTAGTTAATATAGTGACCGGTCCCATATAGTTGTTTAAAGAAGGGGAAAGAACTGAGTTGTTCAGAGCCAAGGGATCTATTTCAGTTCTCACTGATCAGCAGCAACTTACAGGTTTTTGAGTTTTTTTATTTGTTTGTTTTGTTTTGTTTTGCTTTGTTTCTTGTTTGTTTGTTTTGTTTTTTAAATATTTTGCTCCCTGATTTTGGAAAGGGAATTGTATACCATCTTTGGACTTCTGTTTGAAATTCAGGAAGGACCAAAGAAAGCTAAGCTGGGGTTCTGGTTTCAATTACTCCTAGCGGTGGAGCAAAGCCACATCATCTGTCTCAAATGGGACAGAATACCATTGGTAGAGACTATTGCTGGTGTTCACAGCAGCCTCATAGCAGCCTCAGCCATGCAGCCCTGTTTGGGAATGCCCAGGGGAGCTGTGGAAGAAAGCAAATGCTAGCATAAAATCTCAGAGGCACATGAAAAACTGCCCAACAGAGAGCATTCACAGAGCTTCTGCCTCTTTTGGCTAAATGAAATTGTGAAGATAAAACTCTTTGTAATAGCTTGAAAATGAGTGATGTCTGTTCTCTGCTGAGGATAACATCACAGAACTTACTGCAACATAACCAAAACTATATTCTCTTATTGTCAGGACATGTTATTCTGCTTTAAACAGATTTCCCTGGTACTGTGAAATTCATGGAGTTGTTTCAATCTTCAGATGCCCACAGGCATCTCCTGTGGATAGTGCTGGGGGCTGCATGGCCATATCTGATGGCAAATGAGTCTGAATTTTGAGAAATGGGCTTGGTTAATGGTGGTTATTGCCATTTCAGATTAGCAAATCTGGCATCAAGCACTGATTTCTTCCTTCCAGATTATGATAAAGAGGTCTAGCTATAGAGCATTATCTAATATAAATAGACATCCTTCTGTACCATAGATAATAATGATATGTCAGGTGACATACTAGGCTAAACCTCTTTGCATACTAACCATAAGCAGCATTTATCATTCACACTTAATATTCATGCTGTTAGGTCTAAGTATATTTGCCTCGTTGCAGGAGACAGACAATTAGATGGAATAAATGCATTTGCACGGAGATCTAGAAATAAATTTGCAGCATCCAGCCATTGGGGTAAAACTGTGAATTACAAGAAATATCTTTATGCATGAAAAGGGTCAGAATAAAAACACCTAACAAGGAAATTTGCTCTTCTCTCTGTTCAAGAAGCTTGGAGGATGCTGAAATGAGATTTTACCTGGGCAGGACAGGAAAAATTGGGACAGTTTATTTATCCTGTGGAGGAAGCACACCTGGAGATTTTAGCATATCCAGTTCTTCCCCATTTTGCATTGCATACTCCAAGCTGTGGTGTTCCACACTCTGCAGCCCCGTTCAGTGCGTGACAGTATCAGTAAGTGGTATAGGTGGAGCAGATCAACTCCATTCAGATCAAGGCATTTTGAGGGCTGAGATTGGTTCACCCTTACTATAGTCCTTGGAGGCAGTAGCTCTAACTCCTGCTCACATCCTGTCTGTGTATGAGGACACCCAGCCCCAGGAATCTCCTGACTGCATTGATTTGTTTCTCTTCCGTTAGACGGTTCTCACTCATTTATTCTGTGGTAATAACATCTCTATATTCAGGCACCTGTCCATCCAGTGCTCCAGAGGCTGTTGTAGCACTGTCGGACTGATGGCCTTGTCCAAGGTGCTTTGGTGATAGTTGCAGTGGTGGGAAAGGAGAAGACGTCTAGCAAGTTAATAAGTCTCACTTCTTACAGCATCCAATATTTTGTATCACTGTCATTTGAAAGGATATCGCTTTGCGAGATTGATCCAAGGTTGGCATGAAGAATATGCACTCAAATCTCTTTTAGAAAGATTTATAATATTAACCTCAGGCTATTTTTAAGTCACTGTCGATCTTTATAGAAGCAGTGCTGAGATTCATTTGTTTTCCAGCTGGCAGAAAGTCTCTGTTACTTTTTGTAAGCCGGTATTGAACAATTTGGCTTTGGGTCAAACTGGTTTAATGAACTGTCTAGGGTTCAAACTTCATGCTGCCATTTGCAGATGTTCAATATTCAGACTGTTTTAGCAAACAGAGTTCATTAATATTTGTGGCTAAAAAGCCTTCATAACATTGATGCACAAGTTTCTACTGCAAATCTTTTAAGTATCTTAAATCTTCTTTATGTGGAGAAATAAGGTCTGACTCACCCCTTGCTTCATGTGAAATTCTACCTGCTTTTCTCCTGGCGTTTCTGAGAACAGAATCAGGCCTACACATTAAAATCCTTTTCTTGAAACTTTGTGCAAATATTTTATGGAATGCAATACACATAAAACCATCTTCATTTTCTACAGATGTAAATGATTCAGCTGCAAGTGATTCCAAGTCCTTATAAATTTAATATAAACTTATAAATTCTAAACATATTGCATAGGATATATTAACTCTTCTGTGTCAATGCCAGGCTGATAAATTCCATAGTATTTACTTTTTTTTTATGTGATTGACTATGTTTGCATTTATTTGTGACATTCCTTGACTTTCTTTAAACCATGCTACCTACAGAAGCTTAAGAACAACGTTTCTATTGTGTCCATCTTAAGCCATGTAAATATGTTCAAAGGTGTTTTAACAAGGAGAATAAAATACTGCTGTCCTTGCCTGTAGTAGGTAAGACAAAAAAAGCAGAAGAGTTTCAGTAGCAGCAATAAAAATAAGGGTAGTAGGGAATATTGGAATAAGCAGTTGGATGAACTGACCAGAGAAGTCATGGACACTCAAATACCAGAGGCTTTTCTAAACAATTGAGCCTGAAACTGTCAGGAATGGTTTAGATATAATTGATCCAGCCTTGAAACAAGGAAATCATGTAGTGAACTTTCATGATCTTTTTTCATCCTAGTTGTCCATGAGTGTACATTTGGGGGAAGTTGTTGCGGAAAAGTCAATATAATTTATTGAAGAAGAAACAAAATTGACAATTTGGCCCTGATTCTATTTTTAAGGGGAAAAACAAATAAACAGAGCAGAGCACATGTATTTCTATTTTAAAATGCTTTTCATTACAAAAATATACCTTTTGCATTAAAAAGATAGGTAGATGTTTCTCAGTTTACCATACCTTTATCTTCAGGTTATAGTTTTGTCTTGAGTTTCATTAGACTAGGGAAAGGATTTTTATAGAAGTTATCTGTCTCTTGCAGTGTTTTAATCTTTTTGTTAAGGTATATGATTTAAGAGTAAATAAGATTGAATGAGTAAACAAGTTATTAATATGAATAAATAATATCCAGTAGAATGAATGACCAAAATGGCAATATTTTAAAAAATATCTGAGAAAGAAAAACCCTTCTAAGGAATGTAAAGCCCCAGCAATGCTTGCTCAGGTCCTGTTTAGTTGAGAAAGTAACTTTCTTTCTCCATGGTGTATCTTGAGAATGTGATGTGTTTAGGCAGAGGTTTCTATGACCTTAAAACAGCCTTTACTATCTTGGAACTGTGGGCTACTCAGCACATCTTGTCTACTGGCTTGCTCTTTAGACGCTCCAATGATGCCACATATGCCCATTCAGCTACTTCTTGTCTTCTTGCTGAGTTTCTTTTCTTTCCTTCTCTTTTTTCTTTTTTTTTTTTTTTTTTGGCTGACTGCGAACACTATATAGTTTAGCTTCCCTACCAAGACTTTGAAATGACTAATTCCTGCAACATATTTCAACACATCCTTAACTGCTAATTGAAGTCTGTGCACAAGGCAGTGAATGGTACGCACCGATGGGAACCTCTCTTGCAATAATGTGCCGAATCTGCTCTTTATCTCATTCATTGCCGACATCTCGTCTGTTGCAAGTCCAATCAATTTTTGTAGCTTTAAAAGATATGTCCTCTGTTAACTTTCTATATGCCAAAAAAACAGGGATGGAAAATTAAGCGTTACCTTTGCAGCAGTGAAACTTGATTGCTTCCAGAAGACTCAGGGAAAAAATGTTGTTGACATTTTTTTACTTCCAGTCTCTGCATGGCAATAAGGTATGATGGCTGATTTATCAAAGAGAGTGTTCTCATCAAGCAGGAGAGCGAGAGAGAAAGTTCACGTCGCACAAAATGAGCTGCTAATTTCTTTTCCATTTCACTGACAATATGGTATTGGAGCAGCTGTGATTAGAACAATGGATGTTCCCAAACGGTGCTCCATTTAACTCGTGCAACTCTGCAAGGTCATACAGTGGGAGAAGGAACTAAGGGCCTTTTCTTTTTCTTTAATCTTTTCCCTATTTTTTTACTTTTTCTTTATTTTTTCATTAGAAGTGGAGAAGGGGAAGGCAGGATGAATGGAGGCTGAGAAGTGGTGGTGCTGTCTCCAAAGCTACATTTGGATTCCTCCATTTTCAGTTCAACCAAGAAAACTTGAAGCTGCCCATGAGCATACCTTTATAAACTGGTGAAGGCAATGGGTGCAATATTGTGTACTAATTTGTATATCTATTTACTGATTTGACTAAAATTTGCTTTAGGCTCCCAGTTTAATAAATGGCAAATAAAGAAGAATAAGTTAGCTTTGAGAGTGGACTTCTTGGATTTAGGATAAATCTGACTTTCTACATTTCTGAAATGCAGTTGCATCTGCCTCAGTTTCTCCACTCTCTGTGAAGTAGTATTTCTGTTCATCTTCACATTTTGTGAAATATATATTAGAGATATATATATAGCAAAAGTTTCGTAGTAAATGGAGAATTAATAGGGCTATGCAATTATAGTTCTAATAACAGTCTTCTGTTACGGCTAGCCCAACAGACTGGTGAAAAATGTTCTGCCTGCTTGATTTTCCTCCCTTCACTGCAGCTTACTATCATTTCGGTTTCAGGACTTGGATCTTTCCCTTCAATGCTGACTTTGCATCAATAATGTCTTGGATGGAATTGCATCTCTTCTAAACTTGTGAAGTAAAATAGAACAAATGATTTTCATATCTTCTCTGTGCGTAGTACCTTGGCATTTGTCTTGCTCTTACAGTTGTATTAATCCATGCAGGGTGAAAAAAATGTATTCCAAATGATTTGTCATGGACTGTCTATATTTGTACATAACCTGCGTTCTAAAAAACTTCTGTAATTAACATTGGACTGGAGAGCTTCAATAGTCATTGTGCTGTACTACAATCTAGATAGCAGGAATTTTCTGATCTGCACTACATAAGTTTGGAGCTCATTTAGCATTTGTTTGGTGTACACTGGTTATGGAGTTGCAGAGGCTTGATCTGTCATTCTCAAGGATACTCTTCATGTGAATACTCTTTGTAATTCTGAAAAGAGAAATTGTAACATCATTATGTAACATTTTTAAAGCCAGACATAAGTGTCAATGTAATTTAAAAATAAGTAGAGAAAGTAGGGTTTTTTGTTTTTTGTTTTTTTGTTTTTTTTTTTTTGTTTGTTTTTTGTTTGGTTGGTTTTTTTGGTTTTTTTTTTTTTTTTTTTGAAACTGATTGAAAAGTACTGTTGGTATGTTTTCCTATATATCAGTCTCTAAGATGACAGTCACTTTGTGCAGGTGTACAAATGATAATTATTAATGGACATCTAATGTCTGTTTCTGCTGAGAGGTATTACACAAATACACTTTTGTTTTCCTCTTTCTCTTTATTTTACTTTTTCTCCCTTTCTCCTTTTCTCCCTTTCTCTCTCTCTTTCTTTCTCCCTTTCTCTCTCTTTTCCTTCGTCCCTCCCTCCTTCCCTCTCTCCCTCCCTCCCTCCTTCCTTCCTTTTTCTCTCTTTTTTTTATAAAGTGTCCCCTCCCCTCCCCTCCCTCCCCTTCTCCTCCCCTCCCCTCCCCTCCCCTCCCCTCCCCTCCCCTCCCCTCCCCTCCCCTCCCCTCCCCTCCCCTCCCCTCCCCTCCCCTCCCCTCCCCTCCCCTCCCCTCCCCTCCCCTCCCTTCCCCTCTCCTCTCCTCTCCTCTCCTCTCCTCTCCTCTCCTCTCCTCTCCTCTCCTCTCCTCTCCTCTCCTCTCCTCTCCTCTCCTCTCCTCTCCTCTCCTCTCCTCTCCTCTCCTCTCCTCTCCCTAGGACAGGGAAAGCATGGTCTAATTTAGTTGTTAACATTTAAGACCTGAGTAGAGAATATAATTTAAATGGAAGAAGAAGAAAAAAAGAAAAGAAAAAAAACAAAACAAAAAAAAAAAGAAAAAAAAAAAGAAACAGGAAAAAAAAAGAAAAAAAAAAAAAAAAAAAAAAAAAAAAAAAGATCAAAGACCAAAACTGTAAAAGGAACAAAGCAAGGGCAAAGCCAGAATTCAGATTTTAATGAAGCGAGCAACCTTTTACAAAGACAAACTTAGCCTGAGTCCTTCAGAAGCCCAGTTCAAACATATATTTACTGCCTTCTTTTAAATAATTATTTTTATATTCAAGTTTATATATGCATTTAAGAATGGTTGTTTGAGACAGCAAGAACTCAACGTCCCCAAAATAAGAAATCAGAAAGATGAAGCAGAGATACTGCATGGCAGAGGATGGACTTGCTGGTCAGGATGGAGGAAAAGAAAGGAGAAATATAAGCACTGGAACCAGGGATGAGTGCTCTTGGAAGTATAAAGAGATGCTGTTTGGATTTGCTGGTATAGTCAGGAAAAAAATAAAAAAATAAAAAAAGCACAGATGGAACTGAATTTAGTGAGGAATATGAAAAGCAATAAGAAGAATTTCTTTAGATACTCTGGACAGAGGAAGCAGAGAAAGTACCCCCTCTGATGCAAAGGGACAGTTTATCTCCTCAGGCATTGAGAAGGCGCAGGTACTTAATGAGTTCTTAGCCTCAGTCTTCTCAGACAGAGATCCTTCCCACACCACTTACATCTCTGAACTTCTATGATGGGGTGGGGAGAGTAAAATCCCTCCCAGTGCAAAAGCAGAGTGATTTCAACACAGCCTCATGAGGCTGAAAGTGTACAAGTCTATAAGACCAGACAAAATGTATCCTAGAGTCTTGAATTAATTGGATGACATGGTTATTAAGCTGCTCTACATCATATTGAAAAATCATGGCTGTCAAGCAAAGTTCTGTGTGACTGAATGAAGAGAAACATCACTCCCACATTCAAAAGAGACTGGGTGACTTTGGGAACTACAGGCTGGAGAGGAGAAAGGGACAACATCCAGAGAGACCTGGACATGCTTGAAAAGTGGGCACATGAGAATTTATTAAAGTTCAACAAGGCCAACTAAAAAGTGTTGCGCTTAGGTTGAGGCAACTCCAGATATGAGTACAGCATGGGAGAGGAACTGAGAGCAGGCCTGCAGAGAAGAGAGTACTCGGGAGTAATGATGTATGAAAGGCTGAACATGAACCAGCAGTGTGCTCTGCAGCCTGCAAGGTCAACCTACTTTGGTTGCATGAAGAGATATGTGGTTGGGAGAAGGATGTGACTGTCCCCCTCTACTCTGCCCTCGTGAGGACTCATCTGGAGATATGTGTCTAGGTCTGGGGCCATCAACAAAAGAAGGATGCGGAGCTGTTGGAGGGGGACCAGAGGAGAGCTGCTAAGATGATCAAAAGGTCTGGATCATCTCTCCAATGAAGAAAGTTTTAGAGAACTGAGCTTCTTGATTGGAGAAGGCTCATGGGAGCCCTCATTGTTGCATCCAAGTACTTGAAGAGATCTTACAAGAAGAATGGACTTTTTACATTGTCTGATGGTGATAGGGAAATGGGAGAATGGGTTTAAAGTAAAAGGGGAGATTTAGATAAGATGTTAGGAAGAAACTTTTTCTCAGTGGTAAGGCAAAGAAACAGGTTGTCCAGAGATGTTCTGGGTGAACCGTCTTTGGAGTCATTCATGGCCAAGTTGGATGGGATCCTCTGACTGCTGGGTGAATAGGAAAAAGCAGTGAGGAAACTCAATGGAAGTAGGTAAAAGGAATTCTAAGAAAGTGACAAGACCAGCTGCTCATCCAGGGTGCTTCTGTGTCAATGTATGCAACTTGGGAATTAAACAGGAGACATTGCTTTGCTACTAGAAAACCATGATACAGTTGCCATCATCAAAAATATAGTGAGATGATTCCTATGGCTAAAGTGTGGCTATGACAGCAAAAAGTTTTCCCGAAGGGACAGGCAAGGTATGAAGGGAGGGGTTAATGCTATCTGCATCAGAAAAGGAGTAGAATGTGAAGAGCTGTCCCTAAAGAATAGTCATGAACAAGTCAAAAACATATAGGTGACAGAGACCAAGGCGGTAAAGGGAACCTTGTGACCAGTATCTACTACATGGGATCAAGCCGAGCCTATTGGTGAGGCCTTCTACCTCCAGCTACAGGAGGCTTTGTGAATGCAAGTACTCATCCTGCTGGGTGACTTCAACCACCCAAACATCTGATGGAAAATTAGAACAACAAGCAATTCCTGTAAGCAAACCAGGAAGCTCCTGGAATGCGCTGAGGATAACTTATTGAGTCAGGTCATAGATGGCTTCACTAGGGGAGATACAATATTGGACCTATTGCTCACCAATAAGGAGGAATTTGAAGTACCTTAGCATCAGTGATGCTCTAAATTTTCTCCTTTGCAGAAACAGGGATCTTTCAAGTATACCAACATGGACTAACGGTTGAATTAAAAGATAATCATTCAGTACCAACCAAAAATGCATTTTAGAAATGGTAACATACAAATCTTCTCCTCTCACTCCCTCTATGTACATTTAATCTTTCTAGAGATGTGTACATGAGGATGAGTATGAAAAAAAAAAAAAAAAAAGTAAAATGAGTGAAGCAAAGAGAGAGAAGGTTTATGTACAGAATAATTTAGAAAATAATCACTAAGCAGCTATCAGGCTTTCTAAGACAAGTAAATCTGCTTCCAAAGTCAGTGATATCTGTGGCTTGAATAAGGAATAATAAGAAGAGGGAAGACATTTTACATTTTCTTGTATCTAGAGGACTGAGACAGTATATATGTAATATGTGCTTTAGTATTTGAAGTATTGAGGACTATTTTAGTGAATAGTGGGGTTTGTTACCATGTATTCTTATCCACAGAGATGAAAGAGAAATTAACCTTCCAGATGCAGCAGTTTTGTATTTTCATCGAGACCAGAAAGCAAAGCTTGGAATTGTTCTGTAAAACAGAAATCATGCTCTTCCAGTCACACAGGAGACCAATTTGTCACTACTTTTGAGCCACAATTTGTCACTACTTTTGAGCCACAAACTATGTCAGAAGGATGTCAAGGAAATTCTTCTGTGCAGCAAGACAAGTTGGTAACAAAAAGATCACATTACCAGAATTGTGATTCATACCCCCCTTACCCACGTCATCTAAATTTTAGCTTAAAAGTGATGTTTGAAAGCATATAGGACTCTCAGCTTTCTTACATCTCAGTTAATTTCTACTGACTCAACCAGTTCCAACCCTAAGGAAATCTGCAGTTCAAACAGAAAGTACTTCTTTCTAACTGCTCCTATCAACTGTGTCCACTGGAGAAACTTTCTACCAACCAAGCTTACTGCTGAGTCTTAATGTTACTGAAGATGCTGCTCATTTTAATTTCAGATCTTCAGTCTGAACAGGATATTCAAGGTTATGAAACTTCATTACATAAGCAGAACTTAGAAATTACAGAGTGTTACTCCTTTATGACATTTATTTAGGGATTCTTGAGAACATTGCTTTTTTTTTTTTTTCTGTATCAGTTCACAGATGAAAAGATCATGTTTGTGGAACTGCTGCATAATTAAATCCCTATGATCCACTTTTACTGGAAAATATTCAATATTTTGTAGGATATCCCATTGTCTCATTAATGTGTTTTAGAATGCCTAGAGTGCTTAATTTCATCACCTACACTGTCCGAACAATTAAGTTAATTGGGAGATTTATGAGTAAAATTATATTTGCACTGGATGATGTAATCTATACAAAACTGGAATCTATCTGTAAATACCATGATCTTTGACCTCACTACAGTATTATCAGGTTCTTGCCACATCTCACTGAATATCCTCCCTGAAAGTTGTTTTGTAACAGATGACATGTTGGAATGTTTAAATTGAAATAAAAATATGCCATTTATTCGTATCATCCATCTTTTGGATAAAGGCAATACTGGAGGATAGGTTTCCATGTGACACAAAGAAAATTTCCTTGCTGTGAAGGTCCAGCTTTTCCCTTACATCTTACATGTAAGACACCTAGAATTCAACTTGAATAAATTTAAGATGATAGGGTATGAGTCTATCCATTCACATTTTTGAATGAGAAAGAAGAAAGAATAATTTGTCCCATCATAAAAAATCAACCAAAATCATTTGGGTTAACTTTACCTTCGAAGAAGTTAATGTGTGTCGCCTTCATTAGTTTTGACTAATTGACAACTTCTATATGGTTCATCCTAGATGAGATAATGAACAATTTTACCAGCAATCCACTTTACCATTTGAGCATATGAGTTCAAACACTCGTGTTCAAATTTCTCCAAAACTCTAAAAAAGAAAGAATATTTAAAAACTTCTGCTGAGAAAGAAGTTGGAATGAGGAACTTCACTGTGCTCTTTCATAACAGGATCTGTAAATTTGAGCTCCTTGCTCCCCAATAGCAGTGGCCAGGATGGTGGGAATCAAAGCAAGCAACATTGCAAAGGTAGTTGAAGTAAGGGAGAGCTTCCCCAGAACAACACTGATGGTTAACAGAGCAAATTAACAGGTACAGTGCAGTATGTGGGTGTCCAGGGATATCACAGAGCTCACAAGACAATGTTTCTGCATTGAAACATTTTCACTGCCTTGCTAACTGGTCTCAGATGGGCATAGCTGTATACAAACCAGACTCAAAAGTATTTTCTCCATGAACCCTTGCACACTATATTAATTGCATTATTGGAGATGTTGATATCCTATTGTATTTGCTGTATGCATCACAGTTGGATACAGAATAGGAGTTTGAATAGACTGCACTATATAAAAAATAATTGGGGAAACAAAAATAAATCAAAAAGAAAATGTGTATGGATCAGTTTTCAAATATGTCAGCAGCAACATTCTTGTGTAAAAAATAACATCTGTATGTCTACATATTTATAAGGAGAGATACATACACATAGTGTTATTATTATTTTATAGCTGTTCCATTTTAATTGAGACACTTTGCTGCCTGTAACCGATTTTTTGGATTTTTTTTTCTTTTTTTTTTTTCTTTTTTTCTTTTTTTCTTTTTTCCCTATTTAAAAGCCAAAGTCAAAGAAAAGTTTAAATGACCTTAGAGGGCTAAGTTGTGCTCTTGTAAGACCTCTCGTATGATCTCTAGAATTGCTGTTGACAGAAAGAGCCTGACTGACTGAAAATCAATGTGATCAGATGTTTTTATGGATTATAGTGGCTTCAGCTAATTACACAAGATTGTCTTTCTAGATCCAAGAGGTTTCAAAGCAAACTCCAGGCAGATGTATGCAGGATTAATCTGCAGACTTGACAGTTTTTCCTAATTATCTTTTATAATAACAGAAACTAGATCATCACTAAACTACTAGAACAAATAAGTTCTCTGTCACTATCCCATATGCACATTCTCCTTTGCTTTCCATGTGTTTGCTTTCAAGCATTTGTTCTAGTTGCTATGAGCACATCTCAGCATTTTACTCCGGCTTTCTAGTTTGCTTAAAGTCAGAATCTGCATTACTTTTTCATTTCTCACTGTTGGAATTAATGCCTGATCAAATTGGAGGATTTGTTTTAACGATTTACTTTTGTATGACTCAGGAAAAAAAACAAGTGACAAATGTGAAACTCCAGTGGAGTTTGAAAAATGGGGGGAGGCACCTCTTGATTTACTTTAAAATATCATTATTCATCTGAAAATATGTATTCACTTAAGTAAATACGTAAAATATTAAATAATTTATTTTCAGATTGAGTGAAATAGCATGAAATGAACCATTTTCCATAACAATTTATTTTTCAGTACTGTTGTTCCATGGTTTATTTGGTTGTTGTGATTATTTGTCTGTAACAAACTTTCACTATGTTTTGCAGGAGAATTTTATTTGTGCCCATAGCTTGTATACAAAGCTATGATATATTAACTCTAAAATTTTACCATGATCCTACTTCAAACAATTCTAAAGTTCTTCTAAAATTATTTGTGACAATTCAGGTTAGTGTTCTGGATGCATGAATGTTTTCATGTTTAGGGTATTGTCCCTGCTTTGGAGATCTTTCCTCCTAGCTCTTAGAACACTGCCCTGGAAGCCATTGCTTAAAAGTTACCATTCCCATGAAAAAGTTTCAATTTCCATAATTCTATCATTCTTTAGAAAGAGTGACTGATAGAAAACAACAAGCTATTTCTTGTTAAAATCTCCTGTCAGTTTTACCGTTTCAGGCTTTGCTCCATCTCATGAACAGAGATAATGATTTTTATTTGACAGACACTAGATCTCACTGTAAAGAAACCCAAAAGCCTTTGAATTGAGTGGTTTTATAAGGCTGAATTAATTGATACTGCTAAAGATCTTTGAAATCCAGGGTCAGAGGAGCAATTTAGATGCAAATTTCTGTGAGTAACTGTGAGTTTTCTTCTTTGAGTCAGTGTGGAAAAGCACCCTGTAATACTCTCACTACATCATAGACCCCAATGTAATATCTCACAACGAGAAATAAAAGAAAGCAAAACAAACAAAAAAAGCTTATTTGGAAAATAAATATTGATGTAAAGTAACTTCCTTCTTCCTTTATGATGTCACATTATTTTTTTTAAGTCTCATTGTTTCTATTTTGATCCTTCTTGAAAATACTACAGACTCATTCTCCTTAGTGAGGCTTACATCCACTCAGTAATTTGAACATGATTCAGTCAATTTTTTGAGCCTATTAGCTGTGACAAATAATTTTCCAGAAAAATTTTGTCAACATTTCTGTAACAAGACAGAGATGATGATGAAGAAACACATATAAAAAAAAATTCCAACTGAATAAAAATGGTAACACTCAACTTCAGAATGGTCAGTATAGATAAGACATGTTGTACTTGTATGCCCACATTTAATTCCAAACAGCTAGCACTTGAATTGATTCATCCTTGATAATTGGCTTCTCACTGTCTTTACAGAGTAGGAAAGTCATGAGTACTTATTTATGGTTCTAAAGATGGCACTTTTTGTGCTGTGGATATAGTGGAAGTTACTGTATATATACATTGTTTACCACCTTGTGACATTATCTTGGTGTTGTGTCATGTAGCACAACTAACTTTAGTATTAGTCATTGCAAGGAACTGTATCATGGCCAGGATATCCAAGTCCATCTCAATCAGGGAATGACTCTACCTAGTGTACTATATTCAACTCTGGAGCCCCAAGAATTTTTCATTGGACTAGATGGAGCAAGTTCAGAAGAGGACTGCAGTACTGATCAGAGTGCTGAAACATTTCTCCCATCATACAAGGCTGAGGGAGCTGGGCTTGCTCATCCTGGAGAGGAGGGAGCTCCAAGAGAGACCTTAAAGCAACCTTTCAACTTAAAGGGATGCTGGAGAAGGACACTTTACCAGGGAGGGTAGCAATAGGACAAGGAGGAATGGCTTTGTTCTAAAATAGCGCACATTTAGATTAGGAACAAATTATTGTAGAGATGCACTCGCACAGACTGCCCAGAGAAACTGTGGATGCCCTGTCCTTGGAAATGTTCAAGACCAGGTTGGATGCATCCCTGGGCAAACTAATCTGTTTGGCAATGCTGCCCTCAGTGGAGGGGCTGCAACTAGATCTTTAAGGTCCCTTCCAACCTGAGCCATCCTATGATTTTAAGATTATGATTTTATGATTTTATGACCTGAGTTCAATAAATTTTGCAGGTATGAGGGCACATTAAAAATAGTCTGTGAAGTTGGTTCTGATTAAGCCTCCAGCTCTAGCTTTGTCTAATGGTGGTGACACAAAATTAGAAGGTGGAACAGGTTGACTTTTCAGCATTCAGGAACAGGATGAAATGCCTGGGAGATAGCACTGACTTAGAAGACTGATAGTACGAGAGGTTGGTGCAAGCTCAGAAAGATATGAAATGGCAGTTTGTTGCTGTGCTTCCTTCTACTCAACAGTGCGCTCAATATGCAATGTGAACACTGAGATGTACTGAAACCAGGTCATAGCTGTGTTTTTAAACATCGCTTCCAGATCTTGGTCAGAAAGGACCAACTCACGCCAGAAACCACTGTGACACAAATGCCCAGTTCTGTTCTAAGCAGTCACAAATTACACTATTAGTAATCAGTTTGTCACATCTTGGATAACTAGTGACTTACTCATACTCACCTTTGACTTATTATGCTTTACATATGATAGCTTCTCCCTTTGTACTCTCCCTGCCTAAGTTTAGAGGTGAGCAGGTGTAAACTGGAGTACGTGTAATAACTTTAATGCAATTCACAGCAGCTACGAATCTAATCCTCCATACTTTACCCCTGATTTATCATTTTTACAACACTTCACTGTGAGAGTTTATGGCAATTTATGTCATTACACAAATTATACAAATTGCCATTAACTGATGTAATGTACTATAAAGAATTGGAAGCATGAAGAAAAAAATTATTTGAATTTTTCTTCTGCATGTTTGCATTGCTTTATAGCTTAATTTATCAATTCAGTTAATTGAAATTTATATCATTAGAAGAAAATGCACTGAGGTGCTTTTTTCATATTCTTTTTGTCTGGTTTTTAAATTATCATTTCTTCTTTTTTCTTTCTTTCTTTTTTTCTTTTTCTTTTTCTTGTTCTTTTTTTTTCTTTTTTTTCTTTTTTTCTTTTTTTCCATTGGGCCATAATTGCTGAATCTTTTCTCTGTCAAAGAAGATAAGGTGAAAATGACAACCATCATTTCTATCTCTTTCCCCGGAGAATGAACATATCACCTCTGTGTTAAATTTACCTTCACACATCTTTGCTTTAGGCTTGTGAGTTAATCCCAAACAATACCTTTAATTCTGAAAACACAACACAATTTTCTGGAAGACCAATAAACAATCTCTTTTAGTTTTTTAATCTCCCCCTATTTTTTAGAGACCTTTCCTTTTCCAAAAATATTTTGATTTGTCACTGTATGGTTCATCTCAAAGATATGTCTCCAATTATGAATTGCAAAAATACAAAGCTATATTAATTCTTCATTACTGAGAAGCATCAAATAGTAACAAGGTTCTTTTTTATTCTGCATGCTATAAAAACTCAAACTAAATGACTGGTCTTCCTAAAAAAAAAAAAAAATTGCAAAATGTAAGATAAGGGATGTATTTGTAGACAGTGGATCAACAAATAGGTGGAAATAACATCAATGCAAAACATCTTCCCCTGCTACCATCCCAATACAAGGTGCTTTCACTTGGAATACTGCAGGAAAGTAAACTGAAAACATTTTATAAGAATTGGTTTTCTTCTTTCAAATGTGTCCTTGATTTCATACTGAATTAGTCAGCGGGTTTTAAAGTGAAAGAAAAAGAAGAAATTGAATATGTTAATGGCTAAGCTGGACCTGGAAAGTTTTATAGGTCTTCAAAATAGCTTGAAATATCTCAACATTAACAGACTGACTTTTTCTTTTCTTTAAAGGAAAGCTAGAATTGGGGTTCAATAGATAACCAGCCTTTTGAAGTTTTTAAGTAGTAGCCTTATATTCTGACGAATGCAGCATGCAAAAGTGACAACCTGATTCATAAATACAACAGGAACATTTTTTCTACATCTGATTGCAATGGATTTAGCCATATAGACCTCTCGTGCATTAATTCTAGCTATATTGCTTCATTAAATCTCTCCAAAGTTCTTCAAAGAACCCTTTTATACTCAGTAAGTACAGACTTTCAATATACAAAGGCCTAAAGGTTGTTTCCATCTTTATACTAATAAAAATATCTCAGCATTACCTTAGTAGTGTAGGCTTGTTCTCTCATGTCAAAATTGACCAAGAATGCTTTTGATTCTGTTGTCCGGCTCTTGCGTGATCTGATGCTTAAGCTACAATTTCTCTAGGGCAAATCTTTTCCCTCTTTAAGGATAATTCACATCACTAGGCTGCTGAGTAAGCTTCATTCAAAAATACTAAGAATTAATCCCTATTTCAGATGAGTACACATACCAATACAATGCAAGAAGAAATATCATCTTATTGATAAATATGAGTATGGTAACAATTCTTAGAGTGGTGTTGTCATTTTGGGTTATGACAACAAATACAAGCTGGAGCATGTATGAATAGAGCTTAGCATTGCTGGAAAGGAGTCGGGGGAGCTGGTGCTTGGAAAGACAGACATGAGCCAGCCATGTAACCTTGTAGCCCAGACATGAGCCAGCCTTACCGTGGGCTGTATCAAAAGAAGCATGGCCAGCAGGTTGGGGGCAGTGATGCTGCCCCTCCACTCTGTGCTGGTAAGACCTCATCTGGAGTATTGCACCCGGATGTGCAGTCCTCAATACAGCTGAGATATAGACCTGTTGGAGTGCATCCAGAGGTAGGTCACAAAAATAATCCAAGGGATGGAATGCATCCCATATGATGGCTGGCTGAGAAAGATGAGACTTTTTAGCCTGGAAAAGAGAAGCTCTTACAGAGAGTAAACACATAACAAAAATAAATAAATAAATAAATAAAAATAAAAATAAAAATAAAAATAAAAATAAAAATAAAATCTGTACCTAAATACATATTTTTGTTGAGAAGTTAACAGATTGAAGATGTTTATAATTGATATTCATTTTAACTAATTTCAGCTGTCTAGAACATGTCATCTACTTCGCAAAGGTATTCGTAGACATTGCAGATTCAGAGAAGAACAGCAGAGAATAATATGTGTATTTTAGATAATTCAATATTTTTAGTTTGATAAAATAAAGGAAATAGTATAATATCCTAAATGGCACATATTAAAATATAAAGTTTTAAGATTTACCCGGTAAAATGATGCTTTAAAAATGTGAAAATATACTGTTGATTCTGTTTAGGAATCTTCTCCTTATCAAAATCACTTGGAGCCAGGAACACAAATGCTACTTGGTAGGTCATCAAGGTTTCTCTTTCTTTTTTCTTTTCTTTTCTTTCTTTCTTTCTTTTTTTTTTTTTTAATTAAACTCCACACAAAAAAGGTAATGACTATTGTTCCAGGATATGTACAGACACATGAGCTGCCCTGACTCTAACAAAATAAATGAATTAACCACAAAATATTTGCCATAAACATCTGAAGAACTGAAAGAGATTTTGGGAAAAAGCAATGAAAAGGCAAATAAAATATTTGGCATTTCCATTTGGAAACAGTGAAATGAAATACATATTTTCCTACTATCTTACTTGTTTTATTTGGTTTTGACTTATACTTAACTAATAATAACACAAATTTCAAGCAGAGTGAAAACATTATCAAAATAGAAAAATAAAAATATATGAAATGATAAGTAAAAAGGCAAAACACTTAGCTGTAATTGCAATGTATTTTCCTCAAAGGATTGATAATCTTAATGTAGTTTCTCTTATTACTGATTGTACTTCACCACATTTAAATGTGCACCTAAAATTCATCCATTGTGAATTTAGCCCATATGTAACACAATCAAAAGAAATCAAAAGACAAACTCTAGGGAAACATGATGTGATGACTTCTTAGAGATCAGCAAAAACAAAGGAGAAAGAGCTGTTTGTATTTCCAGATAGAAAGAGATAATTAAGGGAAAAGAAAAGGGAAAAAAAAAAAAAAAAAAAAAAAAAAAAGAAAAACACAATAAAGAAAAACTAGAAATAATAATTAAAAAACTGGCTAGCTTACTGCAAAGATAAAACTGTCCCGTCAAATGAGCTAAACATTATGTGCTTAGAGCAGGTCTTAGTGAAAATTTTTAAATTTAACCACCCTTCTAGTGTTAATATCGTTTTCCATTAAAAGTTGCAATTTTCCTATTGTCTTTCAGCAAGGTTACTCACTAGATTTTCGTTTTACAGAGCTAATTTTTGAAGTAGAAGGAAATGATGCCATTCATACAGACAATCATTGTGACAATATTTCATGAAGTAAGATTAGATGATTATGAGGAAAGATTTCAATAAGTGGGCAAGTAGTCATTTTTCCTATCTTAGGATGGATGCTGAAAAATTTTTGAATAATTACATGAAAATAGGGATTTTCCACTCACAAATATTCATTCCTAATAGTAGTTTAGAGTAGTTTAGAGCACACTTGTGCTCAATTTTTTCCCCTAAAATGGTCTGGTTTTGAGGATATGCTTCTAAAATGAACAAAGAAAATATGAGGAAATGAATGCAGAAGATCCTTCAGATAAATAAGAGATGCTGTGAAAACTGTGAATGCTGATAGTAGGAGATGCAAAGGGGAAAGAACACTCTTTTTTATTATTCCTACATTCATCTTTTTTCTGTTTTGGAGACTTCCTTGAGGGACTAATGAGCCCTGGGGGCAGCTAGCTAAGCTTTCGCAGCAACTTGCAGCAGTTGAAAATGAACATATGTCTTCAAATCCAGCAGCTGTTCTTTTTCCAAATTAACACAGCTGTCTGCGAGGTTCTAATATGTCAAATGAACAGGGTAAAAGAGAAGATATGAGCAAAGTGTGGAATTAAAATATATACATTAAATGTTACCTTGTAACTTTGCAGAAAGCAGTGAGGTATTAGGAAGAGAGCGGTGGGGAGGCATATTTACTCTCCTTCTGGAATGAATGGATATTCTCTGTTGGTACAATAACAATTGATGCATGCAGCCCTTGTATTCCTTGCTGATAATGTCAAGGGATATTTTTAGAATCATAAAATAGAATCATAGAATGGTTTGGGTTGGAAGGGACTTTTAAGATCATCAAGTTCCAACCCCCTTGCTATAGGCAGGGACAACTCCCACTAGACCAGGTTGCTCAAAGCCCAGTCAAGCATGGATTTAAATGTTTCCAGTCTCACTGGACAACCTATTCCAGTGTCTCACCATCCTCAAAGTGAAGAATTTCTTCCCGATGTCTAGTCTAAATCTACCCTCTTTTAAAATCATTTCCTCTCTTTCTGTCATTACCTGCCCTTATAAAAAGTCCCTCCCCATCTCTCCAGTAGGCACTCTTCAGGTACTGGAAGACCACTATAAGGTCTCCTCAAAGTGTTCTCTTCTCCAGGCTGAATAGCCCCAGCTCTCTCAGCCTATCCTCTTAAGGGAAATGTTCCAGCCTTCTGGTCTTTGTGGCCCCCCTCTGATCTGCTCCAACAACTTTATGCCTTTCTTCTCTTGGGCACCAGTACAGGGCATAGTACTCCAGGTGGGTACTCCAGGTCTCACAAAAGCAGAGCACCTCCCTCAACTCCTGCTTCTCTTGATGCAATCCATAATACACTTAGATTTCTGAGCTGCAAGTTCACAATGCCAGCTCATGTTGAATCTGTACTCCCAAATCTTTCTCCTTGTGGCTGCTCTTAAGATTGGGATTGCACTGACCCATACACAGGACCTTGCACTTGGCCTTATTGAACCTCATGAGGTTGGCATGGGCCCACCTCTCAAGGCTGTCCAGGTCCCTTTGAACAGCATCCCTTCCCTCTAGAATGTCAAATACACCACTTGGCTTGTGCCTTTTGCGAACTTGCTGAGGGTGCACTTGATCCCACAGTCCATGTCATCTACAGAGAGGTTAAATAGCACTGGTCCCAGCATTGATCCCTAAGGAATCTCACTTGTCTTCAGTCTCCATTTGGTCATTGAGCCATTGACTGCAAATCTCTGAATGCAACAATCCAGCCAATTCCTTAGCCAATTCCTTTGGAAAAATCCAAAATTCCATCCATCAAATCCAGATTATTATGTGGAAAACAGTCAAACGCCTTATGCAAGTCCAGGTTCATGACATCAGTTGCTCTTGCTTTATCCACTGATACTGTAACCTGATCATAAAAGGCCACCAGATTTATCAGGCATGATCTTCCCTTGGTGAAGCCATGCTGGTTACCAACAAGGTAACATTAGTTTTTGGAAAACCAATCTTAAGAGCAATGATGGTAATAGAACTAAGGTACTTCAGAACAATTTATGGAATTTTATGACAGTATGACTTCTATATTACTGTCCTTACTGACTAGTGATGTGCTTGAAATTGGAATCCTGATGGAAAGTTGTACTTGTTCAGTATAAATTTCTATAATGAACTGAGTAAACATCATATATTATAGAATCACAGAATCATAGAACAGCTTAGGTTAGGAGGAGTCCTAAACATAATCTAGTTCCAGTCCATCTGTCATGGACAAGGTTGCCAACCATTACATCAGAATGCCCAGGGCCCCATCCAGCCTGGCCTTGAATGCCACCAGGAATGAGGGAACTGCAACTCTGGGCAGCCTGTATCAGTGCCACACCACAGCCTGAGAAAAGAATTTCTTCCTAAAATCTGAACTAAATCTCCTCTTTTAGTTTGAAGCCATTTCTTCTGGTCTTATCACCATCAGACTGTGCAAAAATTCGGTCCCTCTCCTGCTTACAAACTTCCTTTAGTGGGTGCTGGAAGGAAGCAACGAGATCTCCCCGAGATCTTCTCTTCTCTGCACTAAACAAGCCCAATTCCGTCAACCTTTTTTTCATAGGAGAAACACACCAACCTTTTGATCATCTTCATGATCCTCCTCTGAATCACACTAACTGCATCCTTCTTGTGCTGGTGACCCCAGGCCTGGACACGGTTCTCCATGTGGGGCCTCACTAGGGCAGAGTAGAGGAAGACAATCATATCTCTTCCCCTGCTGGCTACCTTTCTTCTGATGCAGCCCAGGATACTGCTGTCCTTCCAGGCTGCAGGCATGCACTACTGGCTTATACCCAGATTTCTGTCTACCAGAGCCCTCAGGTCCACCTGCACAATGCAGTTGTCAAATTCTTCCAGCTTGGAAGAACACATACATGGTATATCTTCAGCCCAAGTTTAGCAGCCTACACTTAGCCTTGATAAACCTCATTAGATTAATGTGGGCTTACTTTTCAAGCCTGCCCTGGTCTATCTGGATTTCAACCCTTCCTTTTGATTTATCAATTGCACCTGCCAGCTTGATGTCGTTCACAAAGTTGCTGAGGGTTCACTCAATTGTCTATGTCAAATGAAAAAAAAGATGTTGAAGAGCACCTGTCCCAAGACTGACAAATCATAGAATTATAGAATCATAGAATCACCAGGACCTATAAGATCATCTAGACTAACTGTCCTCCCATTACCACTGCTACCACAAACTATTTCTAGTAGCTCCTCATCCAGACGCCTCTTGAACACTGCCAGGGACGGCAACTCCACCACCTCCCTGGGCAGCCATTCTAGTGTCTGACCACTCTGAGAGAAAAAGTTTTTCCTTATGTCTAACCTAAACCTCCTCTGGTACAACTTGTGGCCATCTCCTCGGGTCCTGTTTGTTGCCTGGGAGAAGAGGCTAATAGCCTCCACATCACAACCTCCGTTCAGGAAGTTGTAGAGTGCAATAAGATCTCCTCTGAGCCTCCTCTTCTCCAGACTAAGCAATCCCAACTCCTTCAGCCACTCCTCGTAAGACTTGTGCTCCAAACCCCTCACCAGTTTCATTGCCCTTCTCTGGACACATTCCAGGACCTCAATGTCTTTCTTGTAGTGAGCAGCCCAAAACTGAATGCAGTACTCGAGGTGTGGCCTCATCAGTGCTGAGTACAGGAGGGTGATTACCTCCCTGCTCCTGCTGGCTACATTATTTCTAATGCAGGCCAGGATGCCATTGGCCACCTGGGCACACACATTCAGCCAAGCAATGACCAGCACACCCAGATTCCTTTCCTCTTCACAGTCATACAGCCACTCAGCCCCAAGCCTATAGCACTGCATGGGGTTATTGTGACCAAAATGCAAAACCTGGTACTTGGTCTTGTTGAACCTCATCCCGTTCACCTCAGCCCAGTGATCCAGCTTATCCAGATCCCTCTGAAGGGCTTCCCTACCCTCAGGCAGATCAACGTTACCTCCCAGCTTGATGTCATCTGCAAACTTACTGAGGGTGCACTCAATCCCCTCATCTAGGTCATCAGTAAAGATATTAAACAAGATGGGCCCCAGCACCAAAACCAGGGGGACACCACTTGTAAAATATAGGACATCACTAATGATGGGTCTCCACATGAACCGACTGACCACAATTCTCTACCTATGACCATCCAACAAATTCTTTATCCAGTGTGGGAACATATCAACAGCCTTACACAAGTCCATCTAGGTCATAGCATTTATCCTTTCTTTATCCCCCAGTGCTGTCATTCCATCATAGAAGGCCACCAGGTTGGTCAGGCATGACCTGCTTTTGGTGAAACTTTTTTGGCGTCTTGGATCACCTCCGCATCTCACATGTACTTTATGTATATCTTCTAGGAATATCAAATTCATGATCCTTCCAGGCCTAGACATGAGGCTCATTAACCTGCAGTTCCCTGGGTCTTCCTTTCTCTCTCTCTCTCTCTTTTTTTTTTTTTTTTTTAATATGGGAATGATGTTTCCTTTTTTTCAGTCAGTAGAGACATTGCCTGACAGCTACGATTTTTCACAAGTGATGGAGATTTGGCAACCACATTAGTCAGTTCCTTCAGGACCCTAGGATGCATTTTATCTGGCTCCATAGACTTGCGCATTTTCAGCCTTGTTGAGCTAATGAGTTGATGGCTTACTGGCTTTTTCCAGCCTTAATGACTCTGATTCTCTGTCACTCAGCAGTACATCCCCTTCCTCTCAAACTAGGTAAGAAGGGGGAAGGGGACAAAATGAGGGCCACTGGGGTTGAATGGGTAGTTCAAAGCTCAAAACAGAGCTTAATGGATTATGAGGGTGGAGTTCAAAGGGATGGAGAGAGGCAGGGGGATGCTGCTTCCTAAAAGTGTCTGTATACTAATGTGTGCAGTATGGGCAATAAACAGGAAAAGTTGGAGATCTGAGTGCGATCGCACGGCTATGATCTCATTGCAATTGCAGAGATGTGGTGGGACAGCTTGTATGACTGGAATGTTGTCATGGAGAGCTGTGTGCCTTTTTAGGAAAGATCGGCTGGTGAGGTGGGGTGGTGGAGTTGCTCTTTATGTGAGAGAGCAGCTAGAATGTGTTGAACTCCACCTGGGGGACAGTGGTGTAGCAGTAGAGAACTTGTTGGTGAGAATCAAGGGGCGGGCTGGTATGGCTGACACTGTTGTAGGTGTGTAATACAGGCCCCCTGATCAGGATGAGGAGTTTCATGAGGCCTGCCATAAGCAACGGGAAGTAGTGTCATGATCCCAGGTGCTGGTGCTTATGGGAGACTTCAGTTATCCAGATATTTGCTGGATAAGCAACACAGCCAGGCACGTGAGGTCCAGACGGTTCCTGCAATGTGTTGAAGACAACTTTCTGATGGAGGTGGTGGAGGAATCGATGAGGGGTGGGGTGTTGCTGTACCTTATTCTCACTAATAAGGAACAGCTCGTCAAAGAAGTAAAGGTAGGGGGCAGCTTGGGTTATATTGACCATGAGATGGTGGAGTTCAAGATCCTGAGTGGAAGAAGCAAAGCAAAAAGTAGGATTGCTACCCTGGACTTTAGGAGAGCCACCTTTGATCTCTTCTGGGACCTACTTGGAGCTGTCTCATGGGCTAGGGTGTTAGAAGGTAAGGGGGCCTGTGAGAGCTGGTCGGCATTTAAGCAGCTCTTCTTCCAAGCTCAGGATCAGTGTGTCCCTGTGAGCAAGAAATCAGGGAAGGGTGGCAGGAGACCTGTGTGGATGAGCAAGGAGCTCATGCACAAACTCAAAGGAAAGAAGAAGGTCCATGAAATGTGGAAAAAGGGTCTGACCACTTGGGAAGAATATAGAAACGTTGTCAGGGCTTGCAGAGATGTGATGAGGAAGGCTAAAAGCTCGCCTGGAATCAAATCTGGCGAAGGTGATAAAGGATAATAAAAAAGGCTTTTTTTAAGTATGTTAACAGAAAAAGGGAGAGTAGGGGGAATGCGGCTTCCCTACTAAGTGAGGGGGGTGTTCTGGTAATGGGGGATGCTGAGAAAGCGGAGATACTGAATGCCTTCTTTGCTTCTGTCTTCAATGAAAAAGCTCTCCCTCAGAAATCCCGGTCTCTGGAGGTTAGTGAGAGAGTCTGGGGAATGGAAGACTCTCTTTAGTCAGGGAAGAGGTGGTCCGAGAGCACCTAGGCAACCCCAATGTTCATAAATCCATGGGACCCGATGGGATTCATCCACGGGTGCTGAGGGAGCTGGCAGACTTGATTGCTGAACCGCTCTCTGTCCTTGTTGAGAGGTCTTGGAGAATGGGGGAGGTGCCTGAAGACTGGAGAATAGCCAATGTAACTCCGGTCTTCAAAAAGGGCAAGAAGGAAGATTCAAGTAATTACAGGCCAATGAGGCTTGTCTCACCTCTGTCCCTGGAAAGGTGATGGAACAGCTGGTGCTGGATGTCATCTCCAGACAACTGGAAGAAAGGGAGGTTATCAGGAGTAGTCAGCATGGGTTCACTAAGGAGGAGGTCATGCTTGACCAACCTGGTGGCCCTCTATGATGCTGTCACTGGCTGGGTGGATGGGGGGAGAGAGGTAGATGTAGTCTACCTTCATTTTAGCAAGGTATTTGATACTGTCTCCCACAACATCCTTATAACAAAGCTGAAAAATGTGGGATAGACGAGTGGACAGTGAGGTGGGTTGAGAACTGGCTGACTGGCAGAGCGCAGAGGGTCATCTTTGGTGGTGCAGAATCTGGCTGGAGACCTGTAACCAGTGGTGTCCCCCAGGGGGTCTGTGCTGGGTCTGGTCTTATTCAACATCTTCATCAATGACCTTGATGAGGGGATAGTGGCCACCCTCAGCAAGTTTGCTGATGATAGGAAACTGGGAGGATTGACTGACACACTTGAAGACTTGAAGGCTATAGGTTGGGGATGACCTGAAGGAGAGGAACTCTGCAGAGAGGGTCCTGGGTGGGACAACAAGTCGGTCATGAGCAAGCATTGTGCCCTTGTGGCCAAAAAGAAAATGGCATTCTGGGGTGTGTTAAAAAGAGCGTGACCAGCAGGTCAGGGGAGGTGATCATCCCCCTCTACTCTGCTCTGGTAAGGCCTCATCTGGAGTACCGTGTCCAGTTCTGGGCTCCCCAGTACAAAAAAAGACAGGGACATCTTGGAAAGAGTGCAGCCACAAAGAGGGCCACAAAGATGGTGAAGGGCCTGGAGCATCTCCTCTATGAAGAAAGGCTGAGTGAACTGTGTCTGTTCAGCCTTGAGAAAAGAAGACTGAGAGGGGACCTGATCCAGGTCTATAAATATCTAATGTGTGGAGAGCAGAGTGGCGAGGCCAGACTCTTTTCTGCAGTGTGTGGAGACAAAACAAGGGGAAATAGACATAAGGTGCAGCATAGGAATTTCTGCACAAATGTGCGCAAGAACTTCTTTATGGTAAGGTGATGGAGCATGGAACAGGCTGCCCAGGGAGGCTGTGGAGTCTCCTCTGGAGATGTTCAAGACCCACCTGGACACCTACTTGTGTGACTTTGTATAGGGAACCTGCTTTGGCAGGGGGGTTGGATTCAATGATCTCTGGAGGTCCCTTCCAATCCCTATGATTCTATGATTCTGTGATTCCTCCATTGTATCTGTTCAAAGCTCAAGTGATAAGCACAGCCAGCTTGCTTCCTGGTATATTCTTGACTTTCCTGGTCAGTTGAATCCCATTTGATGTCAGTACACATACTGTATTGAAGTTTTAGAACATAGAACCCAAAGCCCTGTGTCTGACACTATCCATGCAGGTACTCATTCTACTGATCTGTTCTCCTCCTTCTGCGTGGTTTCCAGTCTTCATTGTGGAGAACTGAGGAGAATACTGTGCTCCTAATTCCTTCAACATAGGGATTATGTCCCATACAAGGGAAATAAAGTCCATTTTGGATATTTTGTAATATTTGTTTGCAGCTTCTTTTGACCCAAGTTGAAAGAGCAGGAATGGATAGTAGACCTCCAGCTTTAACATACCTGGTATACTCCTCCTGATGTCCTGAATGTGGATCCCTGGCAAGCAATCAAATGTGTTAGTGCCTCTCAAATGTGAGTCCCTGCTTAATAACACTTTTCACCTTTTTTTGTTGGTACTGATTCTGACTTGGGTCTTTGGTTGGACCATCTTAATGTGGTTATTCCTTTTGAGTTCTGAACCACTATTCACACTCCTGTCTCTTTCCATCCCCAGAGCTTGATATCTGTTGGTTAGGAGGACTTCAAGGACAAAAGGAAATTTCCTCTGCTTTGAGAAGATCCAATAGTCCAGCCTCCCTCTTGTGTGTTTTTGTCATCTGTCTCTTCAGTGTTGGAAACTTGTCCTTGCAGGGACATAAGACAGGGCTGTTGGTTTGCCCATGCCACCAGACAATATCATCCGTTTATCTCTCTCCCCAATTGCTAGATAATCTCAGCCTGGGGATTTCCTCATGTTACTTGGTCACCTGATCAAAATGTTCATCAAACTAAGCACACTTGCACCCATGACACCAACTTCTTTCCTCAGGTCCTTCGGGGACTTCCAAATCTAGAGATTTTGATCAGCTCTGCCTCTCCTTAGAAAGTCAGTCTGGGTGAAAAGGTTATTTCAGTAAGTTTCTGTCCCCTCTGTTTGGGTTTCTTACTCAGCCTACCTGAGGGACTGACAATACAATATTCAGGTCTGAATCTGAGCATAAAATTTTATGACAAATTTGAGAAAGCGCTAGTATTCACGCAGGTTGACACAGAGCAAATTGGGGTGCCTCCATGAATGTGCGGTTCCCATGCACCTATTGCTTTCTGTCCATTGTCTGCAAAGCTGAGTGTGGGATAATTTCCTCTTGTTAAATAAAACCTTTGGAGGGCTGCACAGAGGAGGATTTCCTAATGGCACGCACAGCAATTCAGTCAAACTGGCTGTCATTCTTTTATCCTGATATTTGTCACATTATCCCATTAGCAAATGAGTATCTCAGCAATCTATGCACCATGGATCAATTGTTTGATACTTAGAAGAACTTGCAAAATTATTTATATTTCTATTTTATTTGTTATAAACTCTTTGAATAATTGCTCCCTCCAGCGCTTTCTCCCATGGATTTATTTATTTATTTTTGCTGCTATTGTTTCTAAAGATGCTTGAGCAAGTGAATATCCAGAGATCTATAAGCACATGGGTTTAGCAAAAGGAAGTGTGTTAGCTTGTAGTTTGGCTTTTATGCACAGACATGCAATTAGAAGCATGCTCATTTGTACATAACGTGCAAAGTATAAAAAATAACAAGTATTTTTCTGCTTTTTCAAACTCTATTTCAACTTACAAAACAATGACTTAAAAGATCAGCTTCCCCTCTTCCTCCTTCTTTGTTTGTAAATAAAATGATATCAATCTTTCCATTTGGGCAGATGAATCTCTGAGATTTCTGATGCATCTGGGTTTCATTTCTGTCAGCAGTACTCTGGTGGTAGTCTTTTTATTTTCACTACACTTGAGGTTAACCCATTTTTCAAATGAAATACTCTGAGCTTAATTTGACTCTATGGGGAATTCAGAATGACTCACTTGACACCATCATCCTCCTTCTACCCTCAGACCAGAAAATGAAACTGGAAAGAATGTCAGCTCTAAATAATATCCTTTGCTGTTGTCTATCCTGAGTGAATTCTTTTCTTCATAAAGCTTCTGAGCTTCAAGCTCTCTCTCTGCAAAAATAAAGATTTTTATATTCCCAGACAAAGATTAAGTTTCTTCCCACTACCCACTTGAATGAGGAAGTCTGGCTTGCTTCTCAATTAATTCCAAACAAATTATGACACCCTGTAAGGTGTCAAATATTGTTACTTTCCTCCATCTTTTCATTCATCTCTCTTTTCGGATAAAGGGTTGTTGGAGAAGTTCTGGAGAATAGAGATGTTCTGTGCCTGGCACAGCAGGGACCTGGACTTGGTTTCTTGTGGGACTAAAATAATGGCAAGGCAGGTTTTTGTTGTTGTTTGTTCTTGTTGTTTTGTTTTTGGTTTTGTTTTCTTTTTTCCAAATAAGAAAACTCAATTTATACTGAAGTCACAATGCAAGTTAGAAAATGCTTCTCTCACTAGAATGTGTTTGACAGAGCAGGCAACAAGTGAGGAATTAATAAAGTGGTAGTTGTGTATATACAACTAATTTTCCCATCAGTTGTACAACTGGGACTTCACACATCTCATTGCCTCGGTGCTTACATGAAATAAGCATTTAGGAAGATTTTAGAGTGAAAGGCCATCCATAGGCTCATAACACTGTATGCAACAAGTGCTCCATAAAAACAAACTAACAAATATATATATGTGTTTTTAAATTCAAATTTATATTTGATTTTTTTTTTCCTTTCCAATGTGATTGTAATAGCAACAGAGACATCAAGGTGAGTTTGGGAAATAGCAGGTTCTCAGCTCAAGTTTTTTGTGGCTTCCATACAACCTTACCATTATCTTAACCCATTTAATTATTAATACCTCCATGGTGATGAATCAAAGTGCTGCATTTGACTGGCACAGGGTGGTAAGTGCTTTAAAAATCATTATCCTAAACACAAAAAGATTTTGAATAATCCTTCAAAATGTCAAGGCATACATCACATCAGCAATTGTTAAATATTTTTTCTGAGAGAAAAGTTAATTTAAAGCACTTTTGATGTTTAATGCCACTCATGACAGCAGCTTGAAATTAACCCTCTACATTTCCCTTCTCCCGGTCTTAGTGGTCTCCATATAATATTCTAGGATGGTAGGACATTTTCAATGCATCTTATTAAAAAGAAATCATGGGCAGCTTTAGGAAGCTTGATGGATGAAAAGCTCCACCAAACTTCTAAGTCGATCCACAGGAAGCTATCAACTGGGGACATTTTCTTTTCAAATCTATTCATAGACTGCTTCCATTAAAAATTCTTCTTTTACTGAAGAAGATTGTCCTCTTGCTGAGTGAGTTTCATGGGGAAAGAACAAGTTCCTAGAAAATATGATGTCCCTTTCCTCTGGGAGCAATAAAGCTCTTCTAGAAATTTTTGCTAGATGAACAATAATGGGGAGAATATGCGATGACTGTCAGATAAATGTGTCAACTACCTATGTATTAGCTCTAAGAGAAACTTGAGTGTTTGAGTGTTTACAATAAGTAGCACCATGGTAGTGAAGCTGTGGATCATGAGACCAAAAAACATTTCTAAAAAAGCAGCTTGTGAAACTAAAGAAACTGGAGAATCATAAATACAATAATAGAATCATGGAATGGTTTGGAAGATATTTTAAAATTGTTCAGTTCCAACCCTCTGCTATATGCAGGAACACCTTCCATTATACCAAGTTGCTCACAGCCCCACCCAGCCTGGCCTTGAATGAATTCAGAGAGGGATCATCGACAGCTTCTCTGGGAAACCTATTCCAGTGTCTCAGTACTCAAATAGGAATGAGTACTTCTTCTCTGTGCTTTTTTATTTTATTTTTCCTTATACTTTGTATAATTTATTCACATCAAACCTTATTGAACCCCACAGAAGTTTTAAAACTTTCCATCTATCCCAACCATGCCACAATTGCTTCTCTGCCTTTACTTTCAGAATGTATTCAGTATACTGTTTCCACAGAGGGATCTGATATGCCAATCATGGAGACTTGTTAGATTAGCAGCAGCTAGAGACAGCAAGAGACATCATAACAGTGTGATGGTGAAAAGACCCAAAGACACTGTGGGACAGACTGTAATATGATGTATAATTCAGATCTTTCCAATTGGGATGTCGGGGTCTAAAGAGCTATGAACACTGGTCGAGCAGACCACAGCTGCGGACCTCCAAATATGTCCTATCATAGAAACTGATAGAACATGTTTCTGTGTCTCTCTCTGAGTTCACTATACATAATATGAGCAATATTTTTAGTGCCCAGATGATTCTGACTAGATGAAGGAAATGCTTAAATCAGGTAAAATAAAAGTGAGGTCTCGGGCAGAGAACAGTGTGAACCTTCAGTGGTAAACTGTACCAAATTCAGCCTCATAAAGAGCAGTGTGTTGAATGAAGAAGCTAGGAAATGTCAGATAAAAATGCAAACCTGATTTATGTGACTACCAGAATAAAAATTTTCAGTCAGCCATTAGTGAGCCTTAAACCCAACCTACAGGATATAAGAAGAGAAATGTACCTTCAAGGACAAATAGAATTCCACTCAAACAAACAAACAAACAAACAAGCAAACAAATAAGGATTTTATAAAAATGTACTGATAAAATAGACATGTCAAGTTAAAATATGAGGTGAGAAACAATAAAGATTTTTATCAGTAGTGTACTCATTATTCAGTTCTAATTAATCTAGTTTCTAAATCTCTTTCAGGGATTTAAAGATATTACTTATACAACTTTAGAAGCCTACAATGGCTTACATCACAGTAGGAGTACAGGACTAAATTAGAAAATAAATAAATAAATATGAGAGATTTGTAGACAAGTATTTCTAAATTCATCAGTACTGTATTTCTGCAAAGCAAACAACCTGCCACTCTACAGAAAACAATGAAATACTTAAAATTTCGGAGAGCATTTTGTGATGACAAAGCATTTAGATGTTACAGATGCAGCTCAGTGAGGCACTTTATAATCAACAAAGAAAATGAATATTAATTTTAAAAACTGCAATTATGGTACAAAATAGTGAAATCCTGCTCAAGTAGGGAAAGCAGCAAAACCTTGGTTACAAATTTTTACACAAATAGAATATTTTCTAATCAAACTGCCAGTGATTAAGTAATTTAAGACACACAGAGAAATATTTCAAGATTAGTTTTCAAGTTTTGCAGGCTACATCCCATTTTCTCCCCTCCTAGCTTAAAAAAAATGTTAAGGCAATTGAGTAGAATTTCAGAATCCAGATCCAACTGTATATGTGGGGCTAAAATATTTGCCAGTAGTTTCCATTTTATTATTCATTATATTTGTTGAGCTATAATAAAAGACTCTAATGCTAGTTGTATGTCCCACGCAACAAGACTGAATACCTCAATAACATACTTCATGTTAATGTGTGCCTTTTTTTCTTGAGAAAAGCATATATTGATGATACTGTAGCTAGTTTGGTACCCATTCAGTCTTGTACCTTTCTAACAAGTACAAGAATAGTCTCTCGACACAGGGGTTTGAATTTGGTTACCAGTTACCAGCATATTCCATAGATTTGCCCATTTCAAGGTCAGAAAATGTCAATATAGCTATGTAAATGAAAACCGTATATGATATAAGCTATAGATCTAAATGGTTCTCATCTATATTACCTTTGGTGACTTTGCAGACTGCTGATGAAAGTTGAACTAGAAGACATCACTGCTTATGTCATATTTGAATTAGTACAGAATCTGTTTGGTAAGATAATCCTCAGCAGTTCAAAAACCTCACTGCTCCCTGCAAAGAAGGAATGATTTGCCACAATCTAGCTGCATCTCTGCATCTTGTGCAACTACTTCTGGTTCTCTGTAGTTGCAGCTGTGTAAAACAGGTGAATATGAGAGAAATGCATCACTACTTTGCTAGGAAAGTTCTCATCTGAGCTGTCATTCATGAGGAGGCTCTAATATCCATGGAAATGCACTATAGACGTTGCTGCCTTTTATTATGGAACCATTTAGTGCATTTACATTTTCTGTGAAACTCAATCAACTTTCCAGCTTTTCTTTTTGAACCTTTTTCCCATTACTCTGTTAATAATTATTGCTTTCCTGGCATCCTTGTTCTGCTGGCTTATTATGCATTCCTCAGCATTGTGAAAAATTAGAAGTGGAAAAAAAATCACATGCTTTTCAGCTGACTTAACACTGCGTAAAATGCTGAAATTATTAATTGAACATCTTGATTATAAATTAGGTGGAAATAATGTTGAAGAAGCAGCCCCTAGTCATATAGGTTTATTATTAGGGCTACATACTGAATGATTTGAATTCCATTCTTGTAGTGGTAAGTGTAGTTATTATGGATGAATGTGAGCTCATGGATTTTGGCTGAATATCAGCTGAATCAAGTAGGATATTTCATCCATAATTTAAAATTGTGTGTTCTAAAACAATGCCTGTGTTATCTCCTGCCACCACCATTGCTAGAGTAACATGCTTATGATCTTACATAGGATAAGGAAATTATTTCAGCCACTACGGAATAACTAATTGCCCATAATATTGTTGTCAGCTGTCCCTCTGTGGAGCAGAACCCTATTGTGCTTAGCACTGCAGGCTCACAACATAATGTTTGCAGTGCATTCCTATGATGACTAGAGAGTTGCATCTGCTATGGGAAATTTCAACATTAATACTGGTGATCTATGATGACCTTATATAGTTAGTTTGGATCACACTCACTAAGTGGAAAGATATTATCTAGCCTTCTTGGGTGCAGGTTTTACTCAGTGTATTTTGCAGTTCCAAGGAGTCACTCAGTTGGATACTGCACACAATTTAACACTATCTCATAAGTCATAATTCCTTTATCACATCAATTTACCTTAGTGTTACAGATTATATATATGCTGGACTATTATTCGTGCTTTAATATATACAGCACTGACCTTGACAGAGTCCCAGGCTGGCTAAGCCATTTAGGCACAACCATAATAGATACGTTAAACAGAAGCTACAATTGTTGTCTATCCAGATAGGCTTGGAGCTCAGGATCTGCTGTTTGACAAATGTGCCCATTCACCACTGCTGCAGCATTGCAAAGGAACTGTATTCATCTTAACAAATATTGAAAAGGGAAAGGCAGATCTGATTTGAGGGAATTGAAAGGTCCATCTATGTTTCTTTGGGGGCTCTAGAGGGTTAGGGGAAAGGTTCGTCTGAGAGGTTAAGAGCTTAACTCCATCCTGGATTGAAGTAAGCCCTTAAATCTCTACAGCTTTTCCTTGAGGCTGAAGAAATCTGATTAGACCTTTGGTATTTTAAATTTCACAGTACTCTATTTCTCACTATTTTCTTACTCTCTTCTTTTGACTCCAAACTGTTTATCCTCCTCTGACAAGAAAAAAGACCTAGTGGTTGGAATTCCTTGCTGCGGCCTGGTGATCTGCTGAAATTTCTTCACTGTTCTGGTTCATCTGAGATCTCCAGAGTCACTCCTGTAAATTTCTTGTGATGAGAAATTCACTGGGAGCTTAGGCTGTCTTACACTGGTAAGATATGTTGCATACCTCTCAGGATTACCATACTTATCCCAGAGTCTTCTGGATACAGAAAGATGTGGGAAGCCTGAAGAATATAGGGCTTTATCATATTCTGTGGCACAGAAGAACTTCTGGGCAAAATAGCTGAGAACAGGTAGATGCACACATTAAAGAAAATAAAATCTACACAGTTCCCACTTCTTCAAGCCCTTCTCTTAATCTAAATGAAATAAATATCACGTACTTAAAGGCCTACATTTAAATAAGGAAATGAACAAATATTGCTCTAAGTTGCCTAAAACCAAAAATGTTTCCTGCACAGGAATCCTGAAAGATAGTTTAGGCAGCTATTGAGACAAGAAGAGGATACAACATTTAATTAACTACCCTGAGTTCAATGAACCACCTGACAAATCTAGCAGATTTCTGTAGTTATTCTTCCATAACACCATCAGCTTCATTATTTTTCTTCATAATATACAGTGCTGCTGACACAAAAGGACAAAAAAATACCAGTGCAGATTGTTCATGTAAACCTATTCAAAATGTCTGGAGATGCACTTTTACAGGATTCTGTTACGGAGCTTTCTCTTATGTCACACACTGTTAATTGGGTGCTTAGAAAATTAGATGCTGTCTGCGTATGATTATTGGACAAGCAACAAATAGCATCAGATTACTTTGTTCTGAGGTAGCCAGTGAACAATATGAAGTGCTACAGACTTTAGGTGGAATTAGGAAATAAATTCATTTGACTGACAGTGGCAACCAAGCCTTCCTTGTTATTTCTGTATATCACAAGTAGTCAAGTAAACTCTTAGCAGTTTACACATGGCTTGAAACCTGCTTGAATGCAACTCCTTTTCTTGGGTTACATAAGCTATTAGAGATGAGCATGCACATAAAAGCTCTGGCTTTCAGAAAATGAAGCCAGAAAAACCAACAGAGCTGGCTCATTCTTTCTGGAAGCTTCCAACTCCATGCAAGTTGTTGTTCTCATTGCCTACATTTCTGGAGTTTTTTACCTTAGCTTACATAAACACACAAACATTCAGCATCCATTTAATATTTCAGATATGTTGTCCCAAAATCTTAGACCATTCTCCACTAGATTAAGAGACAAGTCTGCAGAATGTGCTCAACGAAAGCTTATTTTAGTGTGATGGGGTGTGGTTGTGCTTCCTAATACACAGATAAATATATTTTCTTTCTCCTATTTATTAATGGATAAAATGTGCCTGCAATGTTTACATGTTGCTTTATCCATGAGTTATTATATTTTATTTCTATCCTCCATTACCTTAATAGTGTCATTGTTAATACTTGAGAAACAAAAATGTGGCATAATGATTGCCAATTATTGTATTGATCGTTCATTTTTGTATGCATGTGCATTTTAACTCTCTATGAAAAATATGATGAGTTAGAACATCTAGCCTACGGTTTATGATTTGACAATAGTCAACACTGGATATTTGTAGAAAGTATATAACAAATCAGGGCATGCAGCAAATATGCCAGCTTTTGGCAAGGGATTTGAATATTTAATGAGACCAGGACTGCATTTGTATGGTCACATTCAACAGCTAGGGACCTTTCTTCTCTATTAAACCTCTTGTTATGTCTACTTCACCTCAGTATCTTACATTTTGTAGCAGGTTATCCAACACTTGATGCTATAAAAATCAGAATTAAAAGAAGTAAAAGAATTTCGTCCCTTCTGAAATTCCTTTTCGATATCAGGGAGAGCCATACATTTCCATAATCAAACTCCTAGCAAACAAGGAACCTGGGATATGTCAGAAACCCACAGTTTACAATATTAGATAGAACCAAGGAATCTTTTTGGCACTCGAAAACTGCAGTTTTAATGAAACTTTTCTGATTAAAGAGTATATACAAATGTGCTGGGAAAACTCAAAAGCTGTAATGAGAACTTTAGATAACATGGCATTGTACCAATCAAATATGCTATTAAATTAAGGAAAAATAAATAAATAAATAAATAAATAAATAATCCATGTAAACTGTGATAAATGAAATTCTAAGTATGGTGTTCACCTTTCTAAATTTTGTCTGTGTGAATGTGCAACAAACTATAAAAACTGAGCATCAAGACACAATCTGTAGTCAAGAAAGGATATAGCATCCAAATGAACAACAAAACTCATGAGCAGCAAATTCATCAAGAGAAAGATTGATAGTGGGGGTAGAGGATGATCAGTCACCCTTTTCCAATACCTGTTTATCTCCTTTGACTGCAGAAAGTCTGGAATAACTGCTGAAATTTGATGCCTAACTTTTAGACAGATAGAATTAAGTGAGATGAGTCCTATCCTAAATATCTACCACCCCATCACTTTACTTCATGGATGGATTCATTGTTGTTAATGGCTGATTTCATTTTCAGCTCTTATACTGGCAAATTGCTCTTCCTTTCTGCTTTTCTGTATTTCAGGGGAATATTTATACTGCGTAAATAAAACATTGTCCAAATTACAGGAAAATAAGTTTTCTGCATATTATTTTAAAAGCTTTCATACAGCTTACATAATGAACTTAGTCTTTCAATTGTTCTTTGAATGTTAAAAGAAAAATAAAACAGGGTAGGGGGAATTTTCCATACAGCCATATGAGAAGACTGTAATATACTGCACTCCTTATTCACAGATACAAAACCCGAGTTTGCAACACTTTTCTCTTTCCATTATTTTAGTCCAGATAAAACTACCTGATCCCTGTAAACAACAGCCTAAGGTAAATCAGCATACAGTTTGCCTTTTTTATTTATAGCAATGAGCAGTTTTGTGTAAATCAACCAATGATCCTCAAAGAAAGGTGCCCTGAGGCTTAAAGGCAACTGAGACTGTGCTTAGAAACTGACTTCAAGTGGAGCAACCTGGCTGAAATATCACCTCCTCAGTTTGAGAAAGCTTTATATTTTTAATTGAAAGCAGGAGCGCTAGGCTGAAAAATAAAAGGCCTCTCATTTCTTTGTTGAGGCCCCATGGTACCACACATCAACATTTATCTATTTGTTTGTTTATTTATTTATCAATGAATTCATTTCCAGTTTTGGAGGTGAGATGTATAGCTGGATGTACTCGAGTGTTCTAATGTAAAATAACCCCTTCTAGCTACCTCTGCTGGAAGAAAAACTCATTCCACATAGTTCTTGATTGAGGTTTAATTTCAGTGTGTGGTTCCGATGCAGGCGAACACAAATGAGTAGCAGAGAAGATTACAGAGCAATGGCAAATAGAAATATAGTAATATTCATTTCATTTTTATTTTGCTTGTGCTGAAAGTTTGGAGATTCTTGATTTCCCTGAAACCCAAATGTATCTCCATATCTTCTGTAAGACTTCATGTCGGGAAAATTATATCCACAGCAGCAAAGTGTCAATGAGTGACAAAGAAGCAAGCAGAAAATTTCATCAGAGAAAGAATTCAGCACAGGGATACAATCTTGCACATTTTCCATTCCATATGTCTGAATGATGCCCATCACTTTTGAACAGGAATGAACAAGAGGAAATGTCTTTGTAAGAAAGGAGATTTCAGCAACTAGCTTCCTGTCGTGTAAGTGGAGGCTAGCAAATGTCACTAATGAAAAACAAATACAATTAAATGTCACGTAAATAATAACGAACCCAGCTACTCATTTTCCTTGCTCTTAATTGATCATCTTTCTTTGTCCTGCTTTTGAAAACACCATTGGGTAAAGGACAGGCAGGTTTCCATTTGAGGACTTTAAGCACAGACTTTCATAAGTATAGCCCTGGCTGCCATTTATCTCAAAGTATCAGTTCTTCAAAGACATTTTAGATGAATTTCTGAAAAGTGTGGAACAATCATTCTAGTTTGACAGCAAGTGTTTCTTGTTGTTACAGCTAACAGCATAATTTTCTTAGTTCACATGACCGAGACTTGATTTCCACTGCTAAAATCCTCAGATTTATTTGTAAGTAATCTTGTATAAGGGTCTTTTTGTTTTTGTTTTCAGAAAAGGAAAAACAAACAAACAAACCAAACCTATATATAAAATATATAAAAATCATATATAAACCTAACTGAGGTATTTTCCTCTGCAGAACCAGTGTGTACTCATCAAAGATCGGAAGAAGCAGAGATATTAGTGTTTTTACTTCAGATGTCAAAATGTGCAGTGGATTGTAAAATCTGTTGAAATAAAGTGAAAGGGGAAAAACAAAAAGCTTTCTCCTGAAGCTTTTCAAAAGAGCAAATGAATTTATTTATCAACCTTAAATATTGTATATACCTGTTCCCAATGGATTCACATAGTACCAGGAGTTATTGTTGAAAAGAGATTATTTGATCTATTATGGGTCAGATTTTTTTATCAGGCTTCCTAATTAGAGTCCTCTTTCTCTCTCATTTTAAACCAAAACCAAACAAGAATAAAAACCACCACAACAAAAAACACAAATGAATGAAAGCTTTCATCACTACTAACAAGATGTCAGGTGTTTTAAGGCAGATGACTGTGATGTATATAAATATGCAGTATGGTATGTTGTCGTTGTATCTTGCATTTGGATCTGGAGTAAAAATCTTGATCAATTCAATAACATTTCAGGGAAATTTTTAAAGCTTCTAATAAGAACATAATATATCATAGTCTAATTTAGCAATAACCTACTAAAAGTTAATTTATGTTTAATGAAGATTAGTCATCTAGGCACCCTATAAAACATTCAGATGGCTTTACATGAAATAAATCCCACTTTTGGAGTCCCTTTCACCAGGGAACTACTGCCACATAAAATTTTAATTGAAAATTTTTTGGTATCAAATGGTAGAGGGAAATGGGAATATCATCTCAGTTCAAAAAAAAAACCTTCCTTTTTTTTTTTTTTTAACATGGAAAATATTAATTTATGAAAATACATGAAGAAATAATAGAAATATAATATAGGTAAACAATTGAGTCTGGAATTAAAAAAAAAAGAAAAAAAAAAAAAAAGAAAAAAGAGAGAGAGAGCCTCTCAATTAAAAAAAAAAAAAAAAAAAATCAAGCAAGCCAAGAAAAAGCAGACAGTCCTCTCCAAAACAAACACCATAATAATTAAGGGACAGATATCCAATATTAAGTCAAATCATATTCCATCTAAACAACGAAAGCCTGAAAAATAAACACAAGTTAAGAGAGGCTAGTTTAATGAAGAGTTACAATTAAACTACTCCCTGCAGAACAGTTTCTATCTCTGATATGGTTTGGAGTCACTGTAGTTCTTGTTGCTCTGTATGGAGTTTTTTTCTGCCAAGCAAGAACAGTAACACAACACTGTTTTCATCAGTAAAAATGCAACTCTCTGCAAAGCAGGTGAGATTTCAGAGGACTGTGGTGACAATGCATTAAGACCTCATCATTCTGTACTGCAGCAATTCATCCACGGTGAACTTTGTGAAATTTTTTACCTGAAGGACATCAGTACTTTTATGACATTTCTACTAATCGTTTTGCTGAAAGATCCAGAAGATTTAGGTCCAGAAGATTTAGAAGTTTCCAAACCTATCAGATACTTAAGAATTTTAATCAACTACAAAACAAGATGTATGGGAAAAGCACAAGATTTCAAAGAAATCGGTACAAATTTTACTTTCAGCAAAACAAATAATATATTCTCAAACAGAGATTCTCATTAACTTAGAGAAATGTGAATGAACTAAGGTTTTAGACGAAACACTATGCAAGATCATTTCATAAACTACTCCAAGTATATCCTAACAGATCAGATATACTAGAAGCTCAGTGTTTGAAAACAAAATAAAACAGCTTATATATAGGAACTCTACAAAAGTAATGCCTCCTATTTTATTATGTTAGTCCACAACATCAGAGGAAGATGTTAGCAGCATGGCAGTAGAGACTGGACTTTCCCACAAATCACAATTTGTTGCTGTGTGACAGATGGCAGAAGAGGGGCTGTCTGACAAAATGGCATCTGACATGGGAGTGCATAGGAAGCAAAGATTTGGAACTGACTTCTTCCAAGCTGAACAAAGTTACAGCCATTGACATTCATCGACTGTTGTGGAATGTTTGTGGAGACCAAACAGTGGATGTGAGAACAGGGAGGTGGGGGGTGGTATGTTTCAGCAATAGTGATAGTGATGTGAAAGATAAACTATATTTTGGATGACAGTGCACAGCTTTCACACCATGAAACAAAGAACATCTTGATCAATTCATCCAGGTGAATCATTAGATTACTATCAAGAAACTGAGTATGGAGCTAAATATCAGTTTCAGTATTTTAGAAACAACGATGGCAACATCGGAATATTGCAAACTTTGAGCCAGATTGGACAAACAAAAGCTCCCACAGGAACAGAAAGAATACTATCTGCAGTTTTTCAGGACTTGTTGAACCAATACAAAACTGACAGTGACACTTTACTGGATCATATCATTACTGGTAATGAGAGTGACAACAGTAGGCCATGGAGTGGAGCCAGATGAGTTTCCCCATCAAAGATAAAGTCAAGACACAGTGCTCAGTGGGTGAAGAGATATGCACTGTGTTTTGGAATACTTCATAGCACTGACAAAGCTGAAAGCTTGAACTTCTAGAGTCAAGTCAGAGAAGCAAGAAATCTTCCTCTTGCAGCATGATAAAACAAGACTCCACAGTTGTGTGAAGACCATTGACTACCTTGTCTGAATTTTCCAACCATACATAATTTCATTTTTATTTCCATTCTCACTTCCATCTGTTTGAGCCAATGAAAAATGGACTGCATGGACAAAATTTTCCTGTCCATGACACCTTCACAGAAGCTGTGAAACAGTGGGTCACTTCCTCTGGAACAGACTTTTATGAGTGCAGAATGCAGGCTCTTGTTAATTGCTGGTGAACATGCTTAGCTATCTGTGGTGTCTGTATTGAAAAATAGGGTTTTGTACTGTGAATTATCTCTATGAACTACTGTTATTATGCACTTTGTTATTGTTGCTTTGATGAAAATAAATAGGCAGCTTTACTTACTGAAGAATCTACGGATTTCTTGGAAAATATTATTAGCATTATAGTAGTGAACCGTTTTGATCAGAAGACTGAGCAATTGAGAGAAATAAATAAAAGCCACACTATCCATATTAGATTTAATAGACTATATGTTAAAGGACTGGGAAAACTTTTTGCAGAAACAAGCCTCAAATTTACATCATAATTTTGCTGTTTCTTCCTGATAATATAGAGAAGAAAGGAAAGGGAAACCATGTAAGTAAAAAACACGCAGTCTCTTATAGGCAATCAAGTTCTGTTTATAAAGGCTTTTTCTTCAGCTGGAAAAATATTGAGCTAAACTCCCAACCTTATTGAAACAAAGTGAAGAGATTATGAATACCAATCTCAAGGGAATCAATAAATATACATGGGATTTCTTCTTGAACAATGGTCTAATCTGTGGTTTTATTATGTATTATTATCAAAATCCTGGCTGTGTTGAAGACACTGATAAAACAATGTGATTTTACTTCATTTTAATTATATTTCCCTTTCAAAATGTACATAATCATTCTAGAGTTCTGAGGCTGACAGTGTTTGTCTCCAGTTCTATATATTATCCTACCTTAAAATGGTGGAAGTATGATTTATCTTTTTTTTCTTCACTGATCCTTTAATAAGTGGTCAAAAAAGAAACAGATAAAATCAAACCAAAATGGAACATGTCTCATTTGGAAGATAATTGTGATGTTCTTTCTCTGAATCATAGAATGGCTTGGGTTGAAAAAGATCATAATGATCATTTAGTTTCAACCCCCTAACATATTTCACAAGAAGCATCTTAATATAGTCTGACGTGTTTTGATGTTATTTGTGTTTGTTGTTGTTGTTTCTGTTTTGTTTGTTTTGTTGTTGCTGTTTGTCTTCTCTCCTGTATGGTATTTATTTTCTATATTTGCATTACCAAAACATTCTAGCAAAAGGCTAAAACTTTCATGTCTGTATGGAGAAAAAGTATATTTAAAAGTAGAGGGAAAAAATCAGAAAGATTGTTTATTTCAATGAACATAAAGATGTCCTATTCTGAAGGAGATTAAAAAAATAAAAAATTAATAAAAAATTAAAGCTTACTATGGACCATAAACATAATCCGTACATCTCTGAAATACATAGACTATCTATCTTACTATCAATTCCTTTCTCCACTCCTCTCCCCTCCCTGTTCTTCTCCTTCAAACGTAAAATTACTCTCCATTTTGGTAGAACTGCTTTGGTTTCCAATTCATTATTACAGTATGATATGAAATGTCAAACAGGTATTTACATCCAAATTATCTACGTGACTACATGCTTTAAAGCATGTGAATGTATGCTCTGAAGTTCAGGATGCATTTATATCCATTCATCAACTAAAGTCTTATAAGCAGCTGTGTTCTTTCACTATTTCAAAATCAAATTTTATGGTGTTTTGAAATCTTTTTCAGATGAACAGGTCAATAAAAATGTAAGACAATCCCAAACCACTGGTCAACCATGACATAATGCATAATGTTACCACTCTTGTGACAACTGCCTGGAAAAATAACACAGGTCACATCAATGTCTTCAGTAGCTTGTGACTTTGTTTACTCCATTCCAGGTGCCAGGGTGGATCCAGTCCAGCCCAGGAAGAATGAACTGGCATAGATGGAATGACAGACATTAGGCATAAGTACTTTTTATATCAAGCCTTTGGCAAGTTACTTGTTGGAAAAATCTGTTCTCATGAACACAATCCAAAATCTGCAAGTTGTGTTACTAAGGCATATGATAACTTCTACTACCCAGGGATATGGTAATACATACCATCCTGGGATACAGCAAATCATTGCCAGGATAATGGCTCATTCCAGATACCAGTCAAGGTCCTTTTTGACAGCCTTAGGGCATTTTGAAATAAAATGATTTTTGGATTGGGTTGTTCAAAGATTATGTTCTGTTTATCTACGTATCTATGTATCTATCTAGCTAGCTAGCTACCTATTATTTATTTATTTTCCATCAGAAGTCATGTAAACATCCTTTGAATGAAAAGGGAATGGAACTCTGCATGATTCACCTACTTTAGTATTATTTAGTATTATGCATTTAATGGTACTCCCTTGCCTACCCTAATGCTGCATCTAACACAAATTTATTTATTTATTTATTTATTTATTTTGCAGTGTATTTCTGTGCCATATACAGAGCACAAAAAAAAAAAAAAAAAAAAAAAAAAAAAAAAAAAAAAAAAAAGGAGGCAGAAATAAGGCATTATAGCTTGCGTAGAGCTGCAGATCACTTCCAGTATGAGGTTTATTACATCTGGAAATAAAAGATTAAATATGATGAACTGCTACACAATTGATTTTTTTAATGAAATTCGAAATTGTTTGACATATTCAAGCAGATTATTTGGCCAGATTTAAATTATTGGATTATATACCAGATAAATTACTTAATGTATCTTTAAATATGCAGGAAATTCCATTTCTAATGGTAAAGCTTCATACTGGCAACATAGCAATAATGTGCATTTAAATTTTATATATGAAATTTATGCAGCTGGTTAAAAAATATATGATGACTTGTTCCACTGGAAAGAATGAAGAAGGAAATTTCAAGGAATTGTATGTTGTTTTTTTTTTCAAGGAAAACTCATTCTGAAATATTCTGCTTTTACTTTTACAAGGGATTCACATGAATCATGAGAAATGTGATTTTCCAAATAGTGGAGATGATAAAGTTAATTCAAGTTTGAGAAGAAATTTCTGAAAAATAAAGTAATGAAATCATAAAACTTGAACCTCTGTATGAGTTTTATCCAGTATATCATATAATAATTGTTCTTAATTAAATGTAATTAATATCACATAATATTCATCAATTAATATAAATTGTTGGAGTGATATTACTTCACATTAATTAAGATGAATTATTATTAACTATTGGATTAACCTACAGGGATGCTAAACTTATTTTTTAATTATTTAAACATCAAAATTGCACATTTTTCTAAAGCATGCAATAATTCTGTGTTGCTCTAAATTTCTCATATGATTCTTATGACTCATATGACTTGTATGATACATTAATATTGTATCATAAGTCCAGTTTTCATGTGCAGCTAAGGTGAGTAGTTACAAATTAACTAGGTTACTTCATGAACATATTAGCTTGCATTCTGAAAACATGACTGTCATGGTTTAATGGTTTTTCTTTGCTTTTCAGTATTCTGCGTCAAAACATCATGTAGTGTACTAGTCATTAAAGTGTTAATTTTCCAATTCCTGATAATTGTCCCTGTGCATTACAGAAGTCATGGGATCTGGCCCTTCCGGGTGGGGGGCAGTATCTTACTGCCTTGCAGTGGGTGCTGGAGGGTGCTTTCCTAGCTGTTCCAAGCTTTTCAGGTTTGACTCGGTCTCGGGAAATCTCTCTTCTATCTTGTTTGATTTATTAGTCTCAATTTCAATTAAATTGTATTATATTGTGTTGGTATCATAGTAAAAGAAGTTTTCCTCCATAGATTGTTGCCGCTGTTTTTTCCTCCCTTCCTTCCTTCCCATTTTTGTGGGGCTGTGGTGGGGGAGGAGGGCAGGAGCCCACTGCCTCCTCCAGTCAGGGGCATAGATTGATCTAGTCAACTATGACCTATGATAATGACCTTTGAGTCATGCATAATAAGAGGTCACCTTTTTTCTTCAAATCTAATCAAACTGACTACAGGGATGCGTTAATGGTTCTGTACTGCTTCTGGGATTAAGTTGCCAGTGCTGAGTATTGCACACCACACACACAAACACACATGCACACACACACACAAACACACGCAAAGAAACAGAAAGCATTGTTTCACAATAAACAGTGTTTTTCAAAAGATAATTTTCATATACATTTCCCTCAAAAAACGTATCTTCGGAATTCTGCGTAATACACATGACCTAAGGCAACAAATGGATAAATGACCTCCACCAGGAGGTCTTGGAAGGAGCAAAGACTCCAACATCTTTTGCGAGTTTCATGCTAAAACACTAACACATCACTCCTTCATCATTTTTCTTCTCCCCATTTTTTTGGGGGGAGGATTGGCACCAAAGACTTTAGGAGAAATTTTATTGCCTACATGGTAAAGGATTTCAGACTAGATCGCCTCTTTGTCCTTGAGAGCTCAGAATGTCAAGGGAGCTATAAAAATACAGCACAGCCTTAATACCACAGTTTCTGTGTACAGCTTTTACTCCCATAGTCTCACTGGAAGCAGGAGAAACACACATGATCATGCAAGAAAAGTTCCTTGATTCAGTCCTACTGACCTTGCTCCTACTTGTTGTTTCTCCATATTATACAGTTAATTCTTACATATATCTCTGGGAAATAGAAATCTTCACAGAGATACAGCATGAAGGAGAAACACTTAATGGCCCACATTACAGCAAATTCTATCGATCTGCTTTCTTTTACTTGTAGACATGATTGAGAGCTCAAGTAATTGAATTTTCATCTCATACTCTGACATTTATTTTCCAAACTTTTTTCTTTGTTCTTGAGACATGCTAAATAAACAAAGGCAAGACTGAAGCAGGGGCAGATGCAGGTAAGGCAAGTAGAGCTAAAATCCTACCATTTTCATTACTGTCAATCTGGACTCCCCATAGCATAAAAATATTTTTGAATCTTCCTATGAAGTTAGTGAATGAACAGAGTTGTAATTCCTTTGATACTGAATTAAGTCCTGATGATTATATAAGGATATTCAATCTCCATAACCGCATAAGAGCCCAATTAGTTCTCAGGTTAAATTTTAATATAGAAATTGTAGGCATCCAGCAGAAATTTCAAAAGAACCATTCCCCATAACCATCCAGAAGTCAATTACTATCCTTTTACAAAGACCTTAGGCCAGAAATGCTGGACAGTATGATGAAGTAATTTTGGAAACTCGTAATATCTCACAGTACCTTACTTTCTTTGTCTTGGGCTTTCAGATGACATGATAAAAGGTCCACAGACAGTTCAGCTACTACCTTATCAAAACCACCTTTTATCAGTGCCTCTGTCCCTGGAAAGGTGATGGAACAGCTGGTGCTGGATGTCATCTCCAGACAACTCGGAAAAAAGGAGGTTATCAAGAGTAGTCAGCATGGGTTCACCAAGAGGAGGTTGTGCTCAACTAACCTAGTGGCCTTCTATGATGTTGTCACTGGCTGGGTGGATGGGGGGAGAGAGGTAGATGTAGTCTACCTTGATTTTAGAAACGCATTTGATAATGTCTCCCACGACATCCTTATAACAAAGCTGAGGAAGTGTGGGATAGACGAGTGGACAGTGAGGTGGGTTGAGAACTGGCCGACTGGCAGAGCACAGAGGGTCACCTTTGGTGGTGCAGAATCTGGCTGGAGACCTGTAACCAGTAGTGTCCCCCAGGGGGTCTGTGCTGGATCTGGTCTTGTTCAACATCTTCATCAATGACTTTGATGAGGGGATAGTGGCCACCCTCAGCAAGTTTGCTGATGAAACAAAGTTGGGAGGATTGGCTGACACGCCTGAAGGCCGTGCTGCCATTCAGCGAGACCTGGACAGGCTGGAGAGCTGGGCAGAAAAAAAACAGATGAGATTTAACAAAAGCAAGTGTAGAGTCTTGCACCTGGGGAGGAATAATTGCATGCACGAATACAGGCTGGGCAATGAGCTGCTGGAGAGGAGCTCTGCAGAGAGGGACCTGGGTGTCCTGGTGGACGACAGGTTGGCCATGAGCGAGCAGTGTACCCTCGTGGCCAAGAGGGCCAATGGCATCCTGGGATGCATTAAAAAGAGCGTGGCCAGCAGGTTGAGGGAGGTGATCCTCCCCCTCTACTCTGCCCTGGTAAGGCCTCATCTGGAGTATGGCGTGCAGTTCTGGGCTCCCCAGTCCAAAAAAGACAGGGACCTCTTGGAAAGAGTCCAGCCACAAAGATGGTGAAGGGCCTGGAGCATCTCCCCTATGAAGAAAGGCTGAGTGAACTGGGTCTATTTAGCCTTGAGAAAAAAGGACTGAGAGGGGATCTGATCCAGGTTTATAAATATCTGAGGTTTGGGGGCCATAGTGGTGAGGCCAGTCTCTTTTCAGTGGTGAGTGGAGACAGGACAAGGGGAAATGGACATAAGCTGCAGCATAGGAGGTTCCGCACGAATGTGAGCAGAACTTCTTTACAGTGAGGTGACGGAGCACTGGAACAGGCTGCCCAGGGAGGTGGTGGAGTCTCCTTCTCTGGAGATATTCAAGTCTCACCAGGACGCCTACCTGTGTGATCTGGTGTAGGGAACCTGCTTTGGCAGGCGGGTTGGTCTCGATGATCTGTAAAGGTCCCTTCCATCCCCTACAATTCTGTGATTCTGTGATAAGGATTCCAGTGATATGCAGGTGTCAGAATGTGGCCATATCTGTATTCAGTGTAGGAGTGGTCTGAGCACAAAAGATTATATAACACTAATCAGCTGATTCTATTATTTATTTATATGTAATAAAACCAAAGAGGTGATTTGTCCTTGGACCTGGCTGTTCAGGGTGAGTATCTTCTTACCCCACCTTAAAGAGTCCAAGAAACATAAACTTATAGAACAGCTCAAAATGGAACCCATAATGGTCTTCAAATGGAAATCTAAGCTTCACACAGGACCATCCAAAAAGCAAACCCTTTGTCTGAGTGCTATGCCAGTGCTTTGTGAACCCTGGCAAGTTGGTTGCCATGAGAATTTCCCTTGGGAACCTGTTGGAATCTCAAGCTGTCCTGCTAGGAAGAACCTTTTCCTGAAACCCAACCTGAACCTTTTCTTCTTACAGCCTCATGACATTCTCTTGAGTTATATGGCTAGCCAATACTTTGTGGTCTACATTTTTATTTTATTTTATTTTTAATTCTTCTAACTCCTTTTAAGTAGATTACGGGATCTGAGAACACAAAATTCTGAGTGAGTCTTGCAAAATATTATTCACATTTGCACATTATTCAGAAATAAAAAATCAATCCTCAAAAAATGAATGATCTGGAAACAATCAGTATATCTTTTTTATTCCTTCTATGCCTCTTATTCTCTTCACCCTCTCTATTCACTTCTCTTCTCTTATATCTCTTCTTTCAGTTAAGAAGTAGCTATAAAACAACATTTGAGTGAATCAGGAAAATCAGGAAGAAAATAAGAATGTTCATCTAAGTTAACATAATAATGATAATTAGACAATTTTTTCAGGTGGAAAAGTGGGCTTCATTGTTGTGTGATATGAAATGTTTTGTTTTCCAGAGTTTTTTTATGTTCTGACACAAGTCTTTGATCTTATGATGTCCTCAGTTCACTTGATGAAGTGTGTTTGAAATAATCTGGGAGAAGATATCAGTGAAACTTTTGCTGCAGTGGTATTGACAAAGTGATCACAGTCGACATGGTGGTGGTTAGGGGGTGTGTGTCCTTGTTTGGACTGCTACTCTTACATTCTCTTGAAAACTGATTTCCCAATACAAACAGGATTTCCATTAGATTCGTAGCAGTGTTTGTTTGTTTGTTTGTTTGTTTCACTTGATCTTTTCATTAAGGATTTACTGATTGTGGCAGTAAAACGGTCATTTTGAAAAAATGCAACAGGCTTTATGACAGCCTGAAAGAAAATGATCTATTTGCAGGAATCATTAATTTCAGTTTTTATTTCTGTATTTAAATGTGAATAATTTGCTCGGTAAAGCAAATATAAGGGTAATTTTTTGGCCCAACATCTGTCAATTAAAAAATATATTCTGTCTTTCTGGAGTATTTGTTTAGGGTCAGATGTGATACCTGATTGGTTTTGATTGAAGGAAAAAAAAAAAAAAAAAAAAAAAAAAAAAAACCTTAGTTTTGCATCAAATTTATTCTTTTTTTTCTTCAGATAGAGAAATAAGAAAAATCTGATTTAACGTTTCCAGTCTGTCCCAGTGATCAAATTTTGTGGAGAACCTTAATGCAAAAAACAATTTGTTTAGCTAATAATTCCATATTATTCTACCACTCACTGAACACAACAAAAAGCTACACTATTTCATACAGTATTAAGAATGAACTGTTTTATATACGGGCTATACTGTATTGGGAAATATATTTATAGGTCCCATTTATTCTGTGACTTTCAGCATGCTTAGCTCTTCTGAGCTTAACAGGACAAACTCTGTATCTACTCTAAATGACTTGAAATTGAAGTAATTTTGTTTTCACGATGCAATAACTGTACTGTGTTGTCTCTCTTAGACTTAAACAATTTCTGAGAAACTCTTTTTCCTTCTTTATTATTGAACTGACCTCACAATAACTACAGGACACTTTGCCACATGATAGCTTTCCTTTTCTATTTCTTAGGCATACTGATAGTATTTCATTCCTTTATTTACATTCTTTACAATATGGAGGTACTCTATTAAAAATTCAATTGTTTTTCTAATTTTACTCTAAATTACCTCTAGTAACTTAATGAGAAATCAGAGAAAACTGAATTTCTTAAAGAGATAGCCATAGAAAACTATCGCATTTCAAGAAATTGAAATTTGTCTGTTATTAAAAGATGGGTATTTTTCCTAGTTTATCTTTGACTGCTAGTTTGTATTATTTTATTTATTTTCAAATTTAACACAATATTTATTACATTTTATCTCATCAGTTGTAAATGGAGTTGTAATGGAAAGTAATTATATTGAACTTGAACTTTATAACATTGCTAACTTTAGAGGTCACAAAAACAATAGGATTTACAGTTAAACTCACACATATGTACTTTTTGAGACAGTAACATACTTGGGCAATAATATGAGAGGCATTTATTTCAAGAGTAAATGGCACAGAAAGGGCTTCTGCAGGATATTAGATACTTTAATCAGAAAATGTTTACTCTTCATTTTGTTGGAAAGACTTGTCATAGAATCATCTTGGTTGGGAAAGACTCTCAAGAGCATCATGTCCAACCATCAAACTGATGTACAAGTCCCATAATTAAATCACGCCACATCCACATATCTCACTATTTCACCATTTCACTGAATAGCCTATTCTTCACAATAATGAAAATGAGACCGTGACTATCCTTTTTATTCAATTTCATTTAAAAGCTAGTAAAAAATATTTTCATAAAAAATAACACTAGAGGCACGTGAAATATTTCAGTCAGCCAAAAGAACTTTCTGGGGAAAAATGGGCATATCTTAGGGATGCCACTGATAGGGAGTATTCTTGGTATTTTGAGCCTGTTCAAAGTCTCCAAATCTATAAGCCTCAGTTTAGTAACTACGAGCATGCACAAGGGCAACAGCATTAATTAATTAATTAACTTTAGGAATTTCTCTTCAAAATAAATAGAATAGTGCTTACAATTTGAAAGTATGCTACAGCAGGAGAATGCATAGCCTAAAGTTCTGACCCAAAACCCTTAGTTGAAGTTTTATCAGTTATAATTAAGCCATTCAGCCATCCTAGACGTTTTGACTCTTTTTTTAATCAACACTGAGAAGAAAATACTATTTTATTTACCTCTGAAATACGACTTATTCTACGTATCTGGACTGAAGGTACTGAAGAAAACACTATCACCCATTTCACAGAATCACAGAATTGTAGGGGTTGGAAGGGACCTTTACAGATCATCGAGACCAACCCCCCTGCCAAAGCAGGTTCCCTACACCATGTTGCACAGTTAGGTGTCCAGTGGAGACTTGAATATCTCCAGAGAAGGAGACTCCACAACCTCCCTGGGCAGTTCCAGTGCTCCATCAACCTCACTGTAAAGAAGTTCTTGCTCACATTCGTGCAGAACTTCCTATGCTGCAGCTTATGTCCGTTTCCCCTTGTCCTGCCCTCTTTGTGGCTGGACTCTTTCCAAGAGGTCCCTGTCTTTTTTGTACTGGGGAGCCCAGAACTGCACGCCATACTCCAGATGAGGCCTTACCAGGGCAGAGTAGAGGGGGAGGATCACCTCCCTCAACCTGCTGGCCACGCTCTTTTTAATGCATCCCAGGATGCCATTGGCCCTCTTGGCCATGAGGGCACCCTGCTGGCTCATGGCCAACCTGTCGTCCACCAGGACACCCAGGTCCCTCTCTGCAGAGCTCCTCTCCAGCAGCTCATTGCCCAGCCTGTATTCGTGCATGCAATTATTCCTCCCCAGGTGCAAGACTCTACACTTGCTTTTGTTAAATCTCATCTGTTTTTTTTCTGCCCAGCTCTCCAGCCTGTCCAGGTCTCGCTGAATGGCAGCACGGCCTTCAGGCGTGTCAGCCAATCCTCCCAACTTTGTTTCATCAGCAAACTTGCTGAGGGTGGCCACTATCCCCTCATCAAAGTCATTGATGAAGATGTTGAACAAGACCAGATCCAGCACAGACCCCCTGGGGGACACTACTGGTTACAGGTCTCCAGCCAGATTCTGCACCACCAAAGGTGACCCTCTGTGCTCTGCCAGTCGGCCAGTTCTCAACCCACCTCACTGTCCACTCATCTATCCCACACTTCCTCAGCTTTGTTATAAGGATGTCGTGGGAGACATTATCAAATGCGTTTCTAAAATCAAGGTAGACTACATCTACCTCTCTCCCCCCATCCACCCAGCCAGTGACAACATCATAGAAGGCCACCAGGTTGGTTGAGCACAACCTCCTCTTGGTGAACCCATGCTGACTACTCTTGATAACCTCCTTTTTTCCGAGTTGTCTGGAGATGACATCCAGCACCAGCTGTTCCATCACCTTTCCAGGGACAGAGGTGAGGTTGACAGGCCTATAATTACCCGGGTCTTCCTTCTTGCCCTTTTTGAAGACTGGAGAGACAGTGGCTATCCTCCAGTCTTCAGGGACCTCCCCTATTATCCAAGACATCTCAAACATGATGGAGAGCGATTCGGCAATGACCTCTGCCAGCTCCTTCAGCACACATGGATGCACCTCATCAGGTCCCATGGATTTGTCAACCTTAGGCGCTCACGGACCACCTCTTCCCTGACTAAAGGGAAGTCTCCCATTCCCCAGACCTTCTCATTAACCTCCAGGGCATGGAAAACCTGAGGGAGAGCTTTTTCACTGAAGACAGAAGTAAAGAAGGCATTCAGTATCTCGGCCTTGGCAGTTTCCCCCATTAACCAGAAACCCCCCTCACGTAGTAAGGGGCTCATATTCTCTCTAGTTTTCCTTTTGGTGTTAACATACTTTAAAAAGCCTTTTTTATTATCCTTTATCGCCTTCACCAGATTCATTTCAGGTGGGCTTTAGCCTTCCTCGTTGCATCTCTGCAGGCCCTGACAACATTTCTATATTCTTCCCAAGTGGTCAGACCCTTTTTCCACATTTCGTGGACCTTCTTCTTTCCTCACTGCTCATCCACACAGGTCTCCTGCTACCTTTTCCTGATTCCTTCCTCACAGGGATGCACTGATACTGAGCTTGGAAGAAGAGCTGTTTAAATGCAGACCAGCTCTCACAGGCCCCCTTACCTTCTAACACCCTAGCCCACAGGATAGCTCCAAGTAGGTCCCAGAAGAGATCAAAGGTGGCTCTCCTAAAGTCTAGGGTAGCAATCCTACTTTTTGCTTTGCTTCTTCCACTCAGGATCTTGAACTCCACCATCTCATGATCTCTACAACCCAAGCTGCCCCCAACCTTTACTTCCTTAATAAGTCCTTCCTTGTAGGTGAGAATAAGGTCCAGTAACACCCCTCCCCGCGTTGGGTCCTCCACCACCTGCGTCAGAAAGTTGTCTTCAACACACTGCAAGAATCGTCTGGACCGTGCGTGCCTGGCCATGTTGGTCGTCCAGCAAATATCTGGATATTTGAAGTCCCCCATAAGCACCAGCACCTGGGATCGTGACGCTACTTCCAGTTGCTTACGGAAGGCCTCATGAACCTCCTCATCCTGATCAGGGGGCCTGTATTACACACCCACAACAGTGTCACCCTTATCAGCCTGCCCCTTTATTTCTCACCCACAAGCTCTCCACTGCTACATCACTCTCCCCAAAGTGGAGTTGAATACATTCTAGCTGCTCTCTCACATAAAGAGCAACTCCATCACCTGGAGTTCTGCTGGTCATGTGTAAATATTTCAGCTTGTAAGTTGCTCTCTTTTCTTAGCTTCTCAGTATGCAGCTAGCAGTCCTCAGAAATTCCCAACTTCTTCCTGATAACAATAATTTCCTATTAACATATTTTTGCACCCAAAAACCAGTGTCAACATAAGCCATGAGTACAGCTGAACTGTACATTAATCAAAACCAATCCTAAGGATTATCTTTCTACATAGCCAAGCCAAATTTATTCCAACACCATCTAGTACACAGAGAAATTCAGACAGTGAACTTTTTTGTAACATTTCATATATTTTCTAGTGTTTATTTGCCCTATATTAAAGTGCACTGAGAAGGAAGTACTCCATTCACAGAGTGGTCCTTAGATTGTGACCCATGGCCAATAATTTAAAAAAAAAAAAAAAAAAAAAAGCCTGTCAGGCTTATAGTGTTTTTCTCTGGAAAACCCAGTAGACTTACTTTTTGTTTGTTTGTTTGTTTTTGCTTTTTTTTCGTTTTCCCAATATAATGTGTACAAAATGCCTGTTGCCTTCATACTCTTTCTAATGAAGAAAAAGTACTTACTATTCTAATGGGACCAGAAGTTACAACCAAGCTTTTAAGTGGGGTTGATACATCAACTAGCAAAACCGGAAAGATGATAACAGAGAACAAAAGATAATACAGATATGTTGACATGCTTAAGAATAAAAATGACAGTAGAGAAAGATTAACTAGTCTTGCTAATCCCATCTCTTAGATTGATAACAAAATATATAAGAATTTTGGTTAAGATCACATATGAAAATATGTTCAAAAATATCCTGACATAATATAATTTATTAAAAGATTTATGATGAAATTACCTAAATAGTACATTAGCTTCAGAGGCTTCATCAGGAGACATACATTGTTTATAATACAAGGCAAGGAGAATCTAGAATAAAATAACAGAAGGATAAAGAGATTAAGGATGGAATTCTGGACATACCAAAAGAAACAAAAGCTTTGCTATGATGCTAAGATTATAATCTCAATAGTTTTACAAAGAGACACAGGAAATCTGTTTCTGAGCTGCAAGTCGATCTTTTTTCTCAAAAACTCCTTTTTGACTTCAAGAGAAATCTGTTCCTCGTAGCGATGTTATTTAGTAAATAAATTATTAGAACGTTTTAACTTCTAAGTTAAGTAGACAGAGTTGTCTTTTTTTTCTTTTCCATGAAACAACAGAAAAATAATAAGATAAATAGAATAAAATAAAATAATAAAACAACATATGTAGAAGCTAGATTAAGAACTTCAGAAAGATTCTTATGGCACTTACATATGCATCCTGTGAGTAGTTATTGAGTCTTGGACTCCTAAATGTATACATTAATTGAGAATTTATTTGGGTATTTTTAAATATGTCCAGAAGAGGACACACAGTGCAGAAGTCTCACATGTCAACATCATTCTCTTCTCTCCCTACTGCCATTCTTATTATATAAGGAAATAAACAAATAAGAGTGATAGCACTTGAGAAAAAGGAATAATATCCCTTTCTTTCACTTCTTCTGTCTTCCATATGTAACAGGGAGAGAGCAGAATTCATCAGTGTCCCTTTAAATCGCCTTTGATTCCTCTGTATATCTCTCCTCTTGGGTTTTAGAGACATATTGTAATGTTAAAGTGTAAAACTCTGCATCTGCTGAGGCATTTGGCTGGAAAAGCATGTATGTCAATGGATGTCCCTAGCTGCAATCACACATATGGATTTTCTGTGTTTAGCTCTGCCATCTGGTAGTTGGACCAAAATTCATTCCTCATTGAATAAGGACTATTCACCACATCATACTTCATTTTATATGCTATTCCTTTACATTGCCTTGTTTTACATAAGTTTGTATGGTGTTTGTGTGTCCCATATGTATGAAAATGATGAAAACATTCAGTAATAGAGAGAAAAAAAATATGTCAATATTTTTTCTTTGTCAGACTGACATGCACATGTATATACATGTGTGGATGCATGCACAGACACATACATAAACTCATAACTACCTTTATCAGAGGAAGAACAAGAAGAAATTCTACTTGAAAACATAATGTTGGAAATATAATTTCTAATGGTGTTGTTTAGAACCTGGAAATGAACAAAAACAGTCTATACAATCTATGAACAGAAACAAGTGTTGTTTAAGAAAGACCACTTAGCAGTGTAACGAGGGTGTGGGTTAATCACCCTTGCAGTATCTTTCCCCAGCTCGTGACATCTCTGGTTGCAGCTTAAACTGGTGACATTTTCTTCCCTCATTACTATTTTGCCACAGTAATAAAGTACTGGGATTTTATGGCTTGCTACTAGAGCAGGTGCAGCTGCATTTGTTTGACTTTTTCAATCCATAAATGACTTAGCCATCTTTCCTGTTCCTTGCCAGCCTCTGCTTATGCCTTACACTTGCATCAATTTTTAGGATGCATTACTGGGTCAGTGAAAAATATACGTTATTGAAAAGTTGAGACTGTTGGAGACTGCAATGCTTGAAAGGAGCTGGAGCTCTCTATTGATCTCAAAAGCAAGAGCTATTTGGTTCCAAGAAGCAAAAAATGGATGAGATGAAC